>NC_081556.1:149479000-149679000 GCF_963082655.1 Stomoxys calcitrans | reverse complement strand
ACATAGGACTACGAGCTAACTTTTGTAATATCGGGGCGGCAAGTGATAGCATGTGTAGGGCATGCGGGGAAGATGATGAGACGTTGGAGCATTTCGACGTTGGGGCGACGAACGTGCATGTTAAATTATTTTTTGTCGAACATACTGTCAAAATTTAATTTTTATAAAAATTTTTTCCAAAATTTAATTTTTATAGAAAATTTTTTCAAAGAAAAAAAGTTCATTAAAATTCTATAAATGAAATTTTTGACAAAATTTTCGAGGCAAATTAAATTTTGGGAATTTTTGCTATAGGAATTCCAATAAAATGTTGACTTTTCCTCTTTCCTGTTTCAAATTTACTTCAATTAAATTTTCTTAATCAATCACATTTAAGTTTCGAATATTTTGACACTTCCATAAACCGTTTTAATCCTTTGAGTCTATTAAGCCTTGAACTTTATGCCAGCCTGCTCTTTAAGAACTGGTGGATGACAAATTTTACTTTAAACTTCACCCATCTGCCCTGCCCCATTCATTTACGTATAAACACATCTGCGCACCTTAAATAAACACAAAAGTTAGAATGTTGATGTTGAAATTACGCATTTTGGACTTCCTAGATGATAACATTTTCAGGGGAAACTTTACAAAGCCCTGTTGCCTTGTTGGTAAATCATCTCCCTTCATGTTTGCCATGGAAGCCTTTGACTTCTATTTTCCTTTAACTATGAACAAATAAAACATCTTAAAATTTGCCTCCGCCTCACTCTGTGTGGTTTTTTTTTGAGCTTTGCAACCTGAGATTGGGCTCTTTACTTGTTAATGGTGGTGGTTTTCCGGTTTTCTGCTTTTCATTTCATTTTTTTCCATTTTTGGTTTGTAGTGATAAAAGAACCAAGTCATAGATAAATCTCCGCCGCAGCCCTACTCGCAAACGGAAGGACGGACACACATTCACTCACTTGTAGACCACAAATTTGAAATAAAATAAATCTCTGTTGATACACCTCTTTCTGTGTTGCTCGCCAGCACTTCATATCCGCCCCAAAGAACATGGCCATTGATGAAATCCATCCATTTGTGCGTTTTCCAAAAGATTTTTGTTTTTTTTTTTTTTTTTTTTTGGATTCAATCACATTGCGGGTGCAAACATGGATCTATCATTTGTCGTTATGGTCCGTGCACTGATGCTAATGCTGATGGCACAAAGGATTTGTTTGGGATGGTGGTGGTGTTGGTGATGGTGGCTGAAAAACTGAAACTGTCTAAAGGCGTAGATGAGGAGTTGGAGTAGGGTTGGTTGTTTGGTTGTTTGTTGGCATTATACTCGGGGGTTTATTAATAAATCCAAAAAATATGACATTAAGTCCACATGAATTTAACATGTTGCTGGAATTTGCTTTGTTAACTTTTTTTGTGCGTTGGCCATTGTTGTGCCAGTCAAGTAAGGTATTCAGTGGCGACTGGCTTTAGGGCAAAGAAAACCGTTCGTTGGGCGCTAAGATTGCTAAACCGGATGAGTTGATATACTTAATATGTAAAATTTGAATAACTAAAAATTTTACAAAATGTTTAAATGAAATGTATTGGAGATCAGAAAACGAATATGGTATTAAAATTTGGGTCCAAGTACCCAGCGGGCACCCCCAACCCCAAAACTCCTCCAAACAGATATATTCGAAGTTCATGCCAATATGGGACTCAAATGAAAAGTATTAGGCAGTAGATTGCAAATATGGCAAAGAACCTCAGGTCCAAGTAATGGGAGGTCGCCCACCCCCAAATACCCCCAAATGGGCATATTAGCCGACCATAGCTATATGGGGCTCAAATGAAAGGTAGTAGGGAGTAGATTCTGGATATGGCATTAAAATTTGCGTTCCAGTCTAGGCGGCGCTTTTTCTCCTAAGAATACGTCAAATGAGTTATTTGGCCCATTATGACAATATGGGACTTAAATGAAAGGTATTTGAGAGTAGAAATCAAATTTGATATTCAATTTGCAGTCAAGTGTTTTGGGGTACACCCTAAAGCACCCCTTTAACTGAACTTCATTTCCTTTGGGAATAAAGAACGAATTTGATATCTATTTTCAGTGCAAAGTGCCGGTGGGTGCCCCAGCCCCAAAACACCCTCCAGATGGTCCATATTTACCGGCCAGGGCAATATGGGGCTCAAATTAAAGGGAATTGGAAGTGCACCACGAATTTGATATCCATATTTGAGTGGAAATGTCTGAGGTGCCATCCCTCCCCTAATGAGAACATTACCATTAGGAAGGACATTACCACCAGGAACCGAGAAGGGGCAAATTCTCACACATCAATGCGACACTTCTTTGGGGGTGTCGCATTGATGAGTGCGATATAGCCCCCATATAAACCGATCTCTCGATTTGACTTCTTGAGCCCTTACAAGCCGCAATTGTTGTCCGATTTGGTTGAAATTTTACATGAAGTGTTCTGTTATGACTTCCAAGAACTGTGTCTAATACGGTCCAAATCGGTCTATAACCTGATGTAGCTTCCATATAAACCGATCTCCCGATTTGACTTCTTAAACCCCTGGGAGCCTCAATTTTTGTACGATTTGGTTGATTCTTCGCATGTAGTGTTCTGTTATGACTTTCAACAACTCAACAACTGTGCTAAGTACGGTCCAAATCGGTCTATAACCTGATATAGCTCCCATATACACCGATCTCCCGATTTGGGTTTTTGAGCCCCTGGGAACGACAATTTTTGTCCGATTTGGCTAAGATTTTGCACATTGTGTTCTGTTATTACATCCAACAACTGTGCCATGTACGGTCCAAGTCGGCTATAACCTGGGGTATCTCACATATAAACCGACCCCTCGATTATCCTTGTTCAGTTCCTAGAAGCTATAGTTTTTGATGGTTTGGCAGAAGTTTGGTATGTAGAATAAAATTATGCCCTAACTAAATTTATTTTGTATAAAGTGGAGTCGAGCTTAATGACCATGAGATTTATGTTAAGCGGAAAGATTTGATTATTGAAACGTTGCTGAAAAGAAATGCGTGATCCACAGATTCCTGGACATAGCCATAGTAGCCACTGATATACGTTTCGTTTCGAAGCGTGGCTCGACTGTCTTATTCACTACCATTGCTTTGCTCATATCCACAAGACTGCTCAGGCTCTAGGCTTTGTAGTTCACAGTCTAAAACAGATCTCAGTCCCTGGGTTCTCAATGTAAACCCCAGGCCCACTCTGTCCTCTAGCTTTGATCCAATACTAGGGTACCCGATGGCAGCAGTGCCTCGCACTCGACTACAAGGTTCATCTCAGGTATGCGATCGGAAACCTCTTCCCTTCCTTCCAGGTTTCCTATCGTCGCCTCGATTATACCGCAATGGTATCAGCTGCTCCCATCCTCAATCGATTCTCCCTGCGGCTATGAGACTTAAGGCGATGGGCAATATGCACCGCAAAATGAAACTTTTAACATTTTATTAAAATAAAAAAGGGTTTTTTTATTCGAATACCGTTTAAAACCCGATTTGTGAAGTAAGCAAAACCGATTTTGTTTTTTTATCAAACACACCCCAAAGTGAGTTTCTTTAGGTCCTTGCAAGGAAAAATCAGTTATGGTAGTACATAGTTGATGTAGTCGTCTACGGAGTTATTGTTGTTTTGGTTGTTAGGCTAGGAGGGATCAACAACATCGACCAAACGAGCCAACGACCAAACTGACAAACCACCCTTGGAATAATAAGGAGGTCTAATTGAAATTTTAGTTATTTTTCATGTATTCAAAAACGTTCTTTGCCTTAACAATGGCCTTCATTAGAATGGCATATTTGTGGATGATGATGGGGGTGGTGTATGAAACAGCAGTACCATACAATGACGACTTGCCTAATGATGGTGGTGATGAGGTAAATGTAGGATTCATGTTTTACAATAATTATAATTAATTGCAGGCATTTGAAAAAGAAAAATCGAAAAAAAGTCAACCCAACAACAGAAAAATGTTTGCCTTTGCTGGGGTAAACAAAAGCGAACCAAATAATGCTCAACATGAAAAATCAAATCTCAGCAGCTTAAGGCTGACTGCTTGCCAACGGACTATTTGGGGTCTAGTCTTGTCTGCTGTCTTTACCTCCTGCCCCTCCTGCACCCATGAAAAAGTGTCTGAAGATTTATTACAGGAGATTTCTAAACATTTCCTGGAATTAACTACTGTTTGCACTGGGCGCGTCATAAAAAACATTTTAAGTTGCGATTTCCATCATTTAGGCACAGCTGGTGTTTGTTGTTGTCCAATGCCTGCTAGCCGGCGGAATTTACGATGTTTTTTCCAGCCGCTGGCGCCTACCGGAATGCTACCACGATAAAAGCTTTTCAACATTGAATCACATGTGATGTTAGCAGTTAAGTCTTAACACTCCTTACCCCCCCCAACTACTACTCCTTCATTCATTTCCTCCCTCTAATGACCGGCATCTACTAATTTTATTCCGGACACCAGACAAACATGGATTTTAAGTAGAATTTGTGCCCATCTCAGCATAAAGTCTTGTCTGTCCGTCTGTTGTCTGTATGTGCCCCCCCCCCCCCCCTATGTGGAATATTTAATAACTTAGACTGAATGTCGTCGTCCATCGCCGAATAAGGTCTTGCCAAAACGAAGAATATGTAGGGTATTTGGCCATAGATGACAATTTTTATTTTCCAAAGCAACACACAGCCAGACAGACGTACATTTCAATAGACTTATGAATATATTTTAATTTGTTTATGGGTTCGTTAGCTTTAGGGATTCTTTGGTGTTGGTTGATGCGGGGGAAAGTTTTGTTGTTTTTTTTTTCTTAAAGGATATTAGCGGATCTTTGTTGTTATTTATTTTAAATACACATACATAAGTTGTTGGGGATTAAAGTTTGGCCAAGTTCTTGTACCCTTTAATAAAAGCTTAAATTTATGTGCATCCAGAAATGGTGGCGCATAGCATAACTGAATGGATAAGGAACTCTATCTCTATCTTTTATAAAATGTATGGTGAGGGGCGTATAGTTTAAGGCCTACAAACAAAGCTATGCTACATAGCGATAACTCACAAGGAGACATGGTTTCAATAACCTAATCTTATAAATAATCTGTTTTCGGATGTCGGTTATCTTCATATCAGTTGTGTAGAAAAATTGTCAGCATTTATTTCTAGGTTGCCCAAAATGTAATTGCGGATTTTTTAAAAGAAAGTAAATGCATTTTTAATAAAACTTCGAATGAAATTTAATCATATATACTTTTTTTACACTTTTTTTTCTAAAGCAAGCTAAAAGTAACAGCTGATAACTGACAGAAGAAAGAATGCAATTACAGAGTCACAAGCTGTGAACAAATTTGTCAACGCCGACTATATGAAAGATCCGCAATAACTTTTTGGGCAACCCAATATAAAAAAGGTTTAAATCTTATAAATTCTAGAACGTTTTCTAAAAAGAAAATGTTTATCAACATAGCCCAACGTTACACTCACCATTGCACATTTATTTATGTCCGTGAAGATAAAGTTAACTTTAACCAGTAGAGACACAAACCAATTTAATTTTCAGCGTCATGTTAACACGTTAACAGAGCTCTGTTATAAAGCTCTGTTATAAATATGACGGACTGAAAAATAGTACGTCAATCACCGCTTGGGAATTTATTACATGGATCAAGGGCTTTCCAAAAAATTTTTTAACCGACAACCTAAGTATTGAAAGAAAAAAGATATTGGTAATTTTTGATTGTATTGGCCATATCAGAGAAGTTTCACTTTAGAGAAAGATGAGCCCACTGTGGCGGACTGAAAAATAGTGTGTCAATCATCGCTTGGTGAATTATTATATGGACCAAAGGCTTTCCAGAAATGCTTTAACCAACCCCCAGAGTATTGAAGGAAAAAAGATATTGGTCATTTTTGATTCTATTGACCATATCAGAGAAGTTTCACTTTAGAGAAAAAGATGAGGCTATTGTGGCTGACTGAAAAATAGTGCGACAATCACCGCTTGAGGATTTATTATATGGACAAATGCTTTAACCAACCCCCAGAGTATTGAAGGAAAAAAGATATTGGTAATTTTTGATTGTATTGGCCACATCAGAGAAGTTTCACTTTAGAGAAAAAGATGAGCCTACTGTGGCGGACTGAAAAAACATGCGTCAATCACCGCTTGAGGATTTATTATATGGACCAAGGGCTTTTCAGAAATGCTTTAACCGACCCCCAGAGTATTGAAGGAAAAAAGATATTGGTCATTTTTGATTCTATTGACCATATCAGAGAAGTTTCACTTTAGAGAAAAAGACGAGCCTATTGTGGCTGACTGAAAAATAGTGCGACAATCACCGGTTGAGGATTTATTTTATGAACAAAGCGCTTTCCAAAAATGCTTTAACCAAAACCCTAATCCTTGGTTTTTTATTGTTTTTTTTGCGGAATTTGGAGCTAAAATCGTTTTCTTGTTATTAAATATTTGCTGTTAACTTTATAACAGAGCTCTGTTAACGTGTTAACATTACGCTGAAAATTTAATTGGTTTGTGTCTCTACTAGTTAAAGTTAGCTTTATCTTCAGGGACATCATTTAATTACAGCCAAAGAAGTGGCAAAGGGTGTTCAATTATCCATCTTCGATCCTTCTCACTTTGCTTTACTTAAAATGACCATAACAGAAAATTTATTCCTCTAACCGAAAAAAATGCTTTAACCAAAACCCTAACCCTTGGTTTTTTATTGTTTTTTTTTTTGCGGAATTTGGAGCTAAAATCGTTTTCTTATTATTAAACATTTGCTTTTAACTTTAAAACAGAGCTCTGTTAACGTATTAACATTACGCTGAAAATTTAATTGGTTTGTGTCTCTACTAGTTAAAGTAAGCTTTATCTTCAGGGACATCATTTAATTACAGCCAAAGAAGTGGCAAAGGGTGTTCAATTATCCATCTTCGATCCTTCTCAATTTGCTGTACTTAAAATGACCATAACAGAAAATGTATTCCTCTAACCGAAAAAAATGCTTTAACCCTTGGTTTTTTATTGTTTTTTTTTTTTGCTGAATTTGGAGCTAAAATCGTTTTCTTATTATTAAACATTTGCTTTTAACTTTAAAACAGAGCTCTGTTAACGTATTAACATTACGCTGAAAATTTAATTGGTTTGTGTCTCTACTAGTTAAAGTTAGCTTTATCTTCAGGGACATCATTTAATTACAGCCAAAGAAGTGGCAAAGGGTGTTCAATTATCCATCTACGATCCTTCTTACTTTGCTTTACTTGAACGAACGTAGATTATCGCCTCGATCTTCTGCCCCACTTCTTCTCCAGTCTACAACATCCAGTTACGAGATGTCTCTCTCCACTTGGTCACTCCGCCGGAGTTTTGGTTTTTTCCTTCAAAAGTCTTTTTTGCTAGAGCTTCTTCATCTATTCTGACCTATCAAACGCAACCGTTGTACAATATTTCGTTGCGTTTAACTATGCTATTGTCGTTATACAGCTCGTGGTTAACACGACGCCTATATACTCCATTTACGCAGACTGGTTCATATATTTTGCGAAGGATTTTTATATCAAACACTCCAAGTACTGCCATGTCATTTTAAGTCGATCTAGCCATGTCCATCCGTCTGTCTGTCTGTTGAAAGCAGGCTAATTTTCGAAGGAGTAAAGCTAGCCGCTTGAAATTTTGCACAAATACTTCTTATAAGTGTAGGTCGGTTGGAATTGTAAATGGGCCAAATCGGTCCATGTTTTGATATAACTGCCATATGAACGAATCTTTTATCTTGACTTCTTGAGCCTCTAGAGGGCGCAATTCTCGTCCGATTTGATTGAAATTTCGCATGTAGTGTTTTGATATCACTTCCAGCAATTCTTATCCGATTTGGCTGTAATTTTGCACGTGGTGTATTGATATCACTTCCAACATTTGTGCAAAGTATAGTCCAAATCGCTCCATAACCTGGTATAGCTCCCATATTGTAACAGAATCCATGGTGGTGGGTTCCCACGATTCGGCCCAGCCGAATTTAGCACGCTTTTACTTCTTTTTTATATCCTCCACCATAGCATGGGGGTATGAAATGGAAAAGGGAAACGTCGTGATGGAGGTGGTCCGTCGCAGTTCGGAGGTCGGCATTTTGACAGATCCGAATATTATTCCACTGCGTGTCACAAAGTTGACGAGACCACACTGGCGCTGCATAACTTATCACTGACCGGCCAATTGCTTTGTACGTGGTCAACAAGGATTCTTTGTCTGCACCCTAGCGTACTGTCAGCAAATGACTTGAGGACCTTGTTTCTACTTTTGACTATATAGCCACAAACAAACTTTTTGCCATATTTAAAAAAAAAACTGTGAACTAGACGTGGTCAGAATGTGAATGGCTGTAGGCAGTTTCGAACGTTTAGTGCACATACAATTGTTGTTGATTTATGAACATTTGTGGTGACACTTTTATGAACCAATGGGGCCTATTCGACAATGCCGTGCTTGAATTTTTCTATACCGTGCTTGAATTCGCCCACGGTAAATTGTGATGGCTGTTCATCGGCTCGGAGACCACGAATTCGGCGAATGGCTCTCCTCCTTGCCCTGTCATTCTCGTGATGCACAATAAATTGTGCGCGTAGTTGATTTCATGCACCGACCGTTATTAACTCCATCCCTACCAATTGTGTATGTATGTGAATGGCTGTAGGCAGTTTCGAACGTTTAGTGCACATTCAATTGTTGTTGATTTATTAACATTTGTGGTGACACTTTTATGGACCAATGGACCAATGTATATATGAATGTATACATGGGCATAAAAGCGCTAATGATACTTAGAAGGTAATCAATCTTTCCTGAGCTTAAACTAGAGATTTTAAGGTAGAAGTATTTCAGCAAAATGAGAAATGTATTTGCAACGTTCAGTCAGGGTGCGGTTTTCTCTTTTAAGAGAATTTGCACTGAAATATATTTTGTAGATTAAATACCTTTACCGTGTAATTTTGCAGAAGAAAAAACAGATTTCTTCAATGAGAAAATATTTCTTATGCTAAACACCTGTTTCTTTGTTTTAAAGACAAAGAGAGAGAGAGAGATAAGTTCAAGGTTAAAACCACCACTTTGTTTTAGACACAGTTAAATGTTCCCATTCACTTTATGGGAACATATGCATGCCCATTTTATTCGCCAGACAATGGCAAATAATGTGTAGAATTAAATTTTGAAAGTCCAATAAAAAATCCTTACCATTCTTATGGAGCCACTGCATGTAATATAGGACAAATTATCACCAACTTTAGTCTGGCTTTGTTGTAAAAAATTCGGCGACTACCCCTTGCAGGACAGACAGACAACCAACCAGCAGGATTGATGTATGTTTGCCGCCAGCACCGACTTAAATACCGTCTGGAAAGTCGCTTATAATGTTTTCCTTTCCAACTCACAAAGGATGTAATGTTTTTTCGTACGCTTTTTTCACCACCGAACGGGGATTTTTTTATTGCGGCTCCTTAACAATGAACCATAACGAACATACAAAAATGTTCTTCACCCACTCTTAAAGGCGTCGCGTCTCACAGCCAAACCACATAATGCGATAAAACTTTGAAAATCAAAAGTCATAGACATTTCACTATTAAGAAATTTGCGGGGTGGAAGGGGACAGACGCGACTACCACGATTACAGGCACCCAAATTTACTCCTTTCTTTTTTCTGTAGCCACTTAATTTGAAGTTAAACTAAAATTCCTAAAATATTGGCGAGACAACACCACTCACACTACCACTAATGTTAGACGACGTATTGTAGACATCTCTACATGACCGAACCGGCGAGACGACAAAGACGGCAGACGGCGTTGCGACGGACCAAATATTGCATGAGATGAGGCATTCAACAAAGCCGGCGATGAACTGAGGAACTATTGAACCAAACACACAACAAACCATTCATGTTTGTTTTGTTTTTAGGGGAGAGAAAGAGCACAAGAAGTTCGGGCATCTCTCATGAAATGCAATGCCAAACAAAGACAGCCATAGGGGGAGAGCAGAATGTTAGTGAAATCAACATGAGGCTGCTATGAAACATTGAGAAATGTTAAAAAACGGAAATAACAACAAATGTTCAAATGCCGGAAACCCAAGAACATGCCACATACACACACACACAAACATATTTATCCTAGGACAACCTCCCCTCCTATTTAGTCAAGCTGCGAACCGGCTACAGTTCAAAGAATTATATTGGAGTATTGCTCTCCAAAGGACAATGGCTTAATGCACAACAGAACGAAATGGGAAAAACAGAATGGTAATGAAACAACATAAGGGAGTGAGCCATTTTTTAGGGAGAGCAAACATGAAGACTAGAAAGAGAGAGAGAGAGAGTAACAGAGATTGAAAGAAGTGTTGCCGTTCAGATTTTGGCTTAGTATTGGTACTTGGGAAAAAATAAAATAAAACTAAATTAAATACAATACAATAAAATAAAATAAAATAAAATAAAATAAAATAAAATAAAAAATAAAATAAAATAAAATAAAATAAAATAAAATAAAATAAAATAAAATAAAATAAAATAAAATAAAATAAAATAAAATAAAATAAAATAAAATAAAATAAAATAAAATAAAATAAAATAAAATAAAACAAAATAAAATAAAATAAAATAAAATAAAATAAAATAAAATAAAATAAAATAAAATAAAATAAAATAAAATAAAATAAAATAAAATAAAATAAAATAAAATAAAATAAAATAATATAAAAAAATAAAATAAAATAATATTAAATAAAATAGAATAAAATAAAACAAAATAAAATAAAATAAACCAAAATAAAATAAAATAAAATAAAATAAAATAAAATAAAATAAAATAAAATAAAATAAAATAAAATAAAATAAAATAAAATAAAATAAAATAAAATAAAATAAAATAAAATAAAATAAAATAAAATAAAAATAAAATAAATAAAATAAAATAAATAAAAATGAAATAAAATAAAATAAAATAAAATACAATAAAATAAAATAAACCTAAATAAAATAAAATATTTGTATAATACCCTACACCTACCGTATAAGTACAATGTGGGAGCTCTATCCAATTCTGAACCATTTTTGATGGACCTCGGGGAGCAAAAATTTGTTCAAACTGTAATAACTACGGTTGACAAATGACAACATTATTGCAAATTACCCAAAATCTGACGAACATATATATGAGAGCTATTACTAATACTGAACCGATTTACATGAAATTCATTGGTAATGTCGAGAGTCATTAGAAAATCCATCCTGCCAAATTTCGAGAGAATTGGGTAACAAATGACCATTTTATTGCATTATTACTGCAAATCGGACGAACATATATATGGGAGCTATATCCAAATCTGAACCGATTTACATGAAATTCATCGGTAATGTCGAGAGTCATTAGAAAAGCCTTCCTGCCAAATTTCAAGAGAGTTGGGTAACAAATGACCATTTTATTGCATTATTACTGCAAATCGGACGAACATATATATGGGAGCTATATCCAAATCTGAACCGATTTACATGAAATTCATCGGTAATGTCGGGAGTCATAAGAAAATCCTTCCTGCCAAATTTCGAGAGAATCGGTTAACAAATGAACATTTAAATGCAGTATTACTGCAAATCGGGCGAACATATATATGGGAGCTATATCTAAATTTGAACCGATTTCTATGAAATTCACCTGTAATGTCGGGAGTCATAAGAAAATCCTTCCTGCCAAATTTCGAAAGAATCGGTTAACAAATGAACATTTAAATGCAGTATTACTGCAGCCGAACCAATTTCAATAGGCTTTGTCTCTAGGCCGTAAAACACGCCCATACTAATTTTGAAGACGATCGGATGAAAATGCGTCCTGTATTTTGTAGACAAATTAACATGGACAGACAGATAGACAGACGGACCGACAGACAGACAGACAGACGGACATAGCTAAATCGAATCAGAAAGTGATTCTGAGTCGATCGGTATACTTTTCAATGGATCTATCTCTCTTCCTTTTGGGTGTTACAAACTAATTCACCAAGTTATAATACCCTGTACCATAGTAGTTGTACCACCCTGTAGGTGTAGGGTGTAAAAATGAATTAAAAGCAAAATAGACTCAAACCACGAAACAACCATTTTTTCATTACAATGATAGGAGAACGCCATTTCCTAGGCCATTAGCGACAGCGAAGTTTTTCATCACAAACTGACCTGCAGCACAGCAAACCTGCAGAAAATACGGCAACACTTATGCCCAACCAGTGAAAGTCAGAAAATCAGAGAGGCAAAACATAAGTACCACGGAAGTGAAAACTTTCCACACTCCACAAACACTAAGAGGTAGAGGGGAAAGTGAATAAAATCCTTAATATGTTGTTTTAAGGGCATTATCTACAAACCGACCAAAACACAGCATTCATTCTAACTGAGTGTTGGTTGCATGATGACAGCCAACAAAATTCTAAAACTCTTTCCTAGAATTCAATTTAAACTTTTCTCATGTGAACACACGCTTACTGCCAACTCCCTGCTTTTTCTCACAAAGACACGTGTGTGAGTGTCCTGTGCGGTTGGAAAAATTCCAAATCATGACCGTTGTTTTCCTTCTGCTATGACTCCTGTTATTTTATCTTCGTGTGTTGGTTGCTTTTGTTTTTCCTTTGGCTTTGGTGTTCGGCAACATTTTAAAACTTTAATTAAAACCAAATAACTTTGGTAAAGAACTTTTCACTATAGCCTCATGTGCTCATGTTAACCAAGAGATAGGCTGGCAGGCAGGCAGGCATATTTAATGCCACTTACATGGACATGGGCAATTTTAAAGTTTTTATCTGTGTCATTAAGGATTTGAAACAATGATATAAAAAGGTCCAAAATACAAGTGTTTTGCTTTTAGGGCAATTCCTAATCAACATTTTCTAGATTAATCCTTAAAGAAAATGTTTTAGGATTCCTTAAAAATTGGTAAAGTATTTAGTAAAATTTCAAAAAAAAATGTTTCTTGCCATGTCTTTGTTGGGCCCGGTATCGTCCCCGGAAAACTATGAGAACTACTATGAGAAATAAAGGAATAGTAAAAACGGACCCCCCCCAATGTTGACGACGACAAACGTAAAAAGGACCATGATTTGCGGATCTGCACCTGAAATGTCCGCACTCTCTATAGAGAAGGTGCAGTATACGCTCTGACGGATGTATTAGAGAAGTGCAAGGCAGATATTACCGCCTTACAGGAAGTGCGAAGAACTGGGAATGGCGTCACTACAACACCAAATGCTGATGAACTATTCTATAGCCGCCACAACACAAGGCATGAATTGGGCTGTGGATTTTTGGTTAGTCGGAGACTGAAACACCTTGTTACGGTGGATGAGAGGCCAGCCACAATCCGCGTAAAAGCCAAATTCTTCAACATCAGCCTTATTTGTGCCCATGCCCCGACGGAAGACAAGGACGAGCAGACGAAGGATATTTCTACGAATGCCTAGAGATAGAACATGACCGCTGCCCTGCCCATGATATTAAAATCGTTCTGGGAGATTTTAACGCGAAGATAGGGAAGGAAGACATCTTCGGTCCAACAGTCGGAAAGTTTAGCCTCCACGAGATAATGTCCGGTAATGGGTTGAGAATGATAGATTTCGCCGCTCCAAGAAAACACGGTAGTGACCATAAAATTGGTCCCGAAAATGGGTATCAATTCTTGCTCAATTCTACCCCCCAACTCCTTTCATTTAAGCCCTACATTGACATGGTCAGTAAGTATGCCCGATTTAGGGGCCCTGAAAATATATCAGCAACGTGCTCTATTCTCATATATTTATTTGAACTCCATATTGTCATTGGCCTCAAAATTGGATATCAATTTCGTTTTTTAATCTCAAATACCATTCACTTAAAGCCAGCAAATATGTCCGGCTTGGGGTATGGGCCCTAAAAAGCAAATACGTCCTACCTGGGGGGTTTTTATGGTGGTACGACGTCCCCTAGACAGTTGATCCCGCATGTTGATGTCAGATTCATGGTCTACTCCCAAATACCCTTCATTTGAGCTTTATTTTGCCAAAGTCAGCAAACATGTCCAGTTTGGGGGATGGGGCGGCTACTCAATGACTTGGCTTTGAAAATATATATAAGATTCGTGTTCTACTCTAAAATACCTCTTATTTGAGCCTCATATTGCAACGGCCAGCAATTATTTCCTATTTGGGTGACGTTATGGTGGTGGGGTGGCCCCATAGACACTTTTTCCGAACATTGATATCAGATTCGGGCTTTACTTCCAAAGGCCTTTCATTTGAGCCCCATATTATTATGGCCGAACATTTGTCTTCTTTGGGGGATGTTCTCGGGGATGGACAGCCCCCGACCACTTGGGCCCACATCTGGATATCAGATTCGTATTCTACACTCAAATACCTTTTATTTAAGCCCCATATTGTCATGGTTCGTAAAAAAAGTCCTGTTTGGGGGTTGTTTTGGGGAAGGGGTGGACCCCCAGAAACTTTGTCCCAAATTTGGATATCAGATTTGTCTCTTACTCGCAAAAACCTTTCATTTGTATGTATCGAACAGCACAATATGGGACTCAAATGAAAAGTATTCAGGAGTAGATTAAGAATTTCATATTAAAAATTTTCTCTAAGGACCTGGGGGGCCGCTCCAAAAACCCCCTAAAATTAGTTTATCAGACGAGCATGACAATATGGGACTCAAATGAAAGATATTCGGGAGTAGATTACGATTATGGTCAGGAAGAGGGAATAGCCTTTATAATTTGCTAATATCGGGAAGGGGCGGACCCTTCCCCGTTACCCCAAAAACACCACCCAAAATCAAAAGAGAAACGATAAGGACAAAATGGATATCAAATGAAAGGTATTGAAGAGTAGAATACGAAAAGGGTATTAAAATTGGGTCCCTGGAAGTCGCCCTTAGCCCAAAACTGCTAAAAGCAGAGAAATTGAACGTCCATATCAATATGGGGCTCAAATGAAAGGTATTCCGGAGTAGATTACGAATCTGACATACAAAATCAGGTCGAAGTATAGGGGGTAAATCCACCCCAAAAACCCCCCAAATCGGCATATTGGATAATCACGACTAAATGGGACTCAATTTGTTTGTTTGTTTGGCAGAACCAATTTTCTCGAAATTTTTACAGATATAGTTTTTCGATATCGGAAAGGGGGCGCACCCTCCCCCTTAACCCAAAAAGAACACCACCCAAAATTGAAAGTAAACCAATCGGAACAATATGGGTATTAAATGAAAGGTATTGCAGAGTAGAAGACGAATACGGTATTAGAAATTGGGTCCAAGTACCGCACCAACCCCAAAACTTCCCTAAACACACATATTGTACATTCATGTTGTTGTAGTAGTTTGTTGTGTTCTATCTTTCGTCTGCTTGATTCTGTTGGGTGTCAAGATCCAAGAACTCTGAGACTAGGCGATATAGTTTTCCGATATCGGAAAGGGGACGCACCCTAAAATTGAAAGTAAACCATTCGGAACAATATGGGTATCAAATGAAAGGTATTGCAGAGTAGAAGACGAATACGGTATTAGAAATTGGGTCCAAGTACCCAGCGGGCCGCACCAACTCGAAAATTTCCCTAAACACACATATTGTACATTCATGTTGTTGTTGTAGTAGTTTGTCGTGTCCTATCTTTCGTCTGCTTGATTCTGTTGAGTGCCAAGATCCAGGAATTCTGAGACTAAGATGGGGTGCGTCCACAGGGATCTGGGTCTGGCTGGACAGTTGAATAGATGAAGTGTATCGTGCCCTGTTACACGAATGTCGAGTTTTACGCCGATACCTGCCATCACGGCCCAAACCTGCGAGGCCCAAGGCCCAAGGGTGAATACAATGCGTCAACGCCCCCATATGTGGTAACCCACACATGAGTACCAATTTGATCCCAGGTATTTGGACGTGTTCACCTCCTTGGTTAGGAGCGGAGCACTACCTAAAACTCCTTCCGATCTATGGGTCACGACACCCGGTTGAAAACGCAACTCCACGGCGAGCTTATGCTCTACCCGCGATTTGGGTACAAACCACAGCCACCACGTTGCTCCCCACTGGGGCCTCACCATTGTCAGGCTGGAACCAAAGTTCCAGGGGCTCCTGACACCCGTGGTACCAGATTAAAGTCTCCGGTCAGACTTCGTAGCCGTAAAAGACTACTACCAGTTGAACCCCAAACAGTTCCGGACTGGTCACCTGAATGGGAGAAAATCACCCTACGCCGACCTCAGCCAGCATACAAAAGTATGCATCAAACATACAGCCAGACAATTTACACAAAACACAAACAGGACACGGCAGCCCTCACGGGCTACGCCACATAAATCAGCAACAACATGGGACTTTACAATCAACGCGGCCACCCTCACGGGTGAAAGGGCAAACACCGCTGCATCAACATAGGCAAGGCAGGTGCCAGGCCATGCCACGCGCAGCACCAAATCACACAGTCGCGCCAGTACAGCAACACCTCGTTATGGATAACTAGCGTGCATTCATACCTCCACTAAGTCTAGTCCGCCTCCTAAGAAATACTTCCCGGGAAAAGGTGGCCAGCCTTGCAACAGTAGTCTCGTCCTCAAGGGCCCTAGTGAAATCCCACACCGCCTCGCTAATTCCCATCGCGCCTAAATCTCTAATGTCTGCATAGTACGGGCATTCTGTCAGTACATGCTTCCAGTCCTCAGGTCTCCCACAGTCGCACAAATCAGTCGCGGACAGGTTCCTCTGATGCAAAAATGCATTAAAGGAACCATGTCCCGTCCGTATGAAGCCCAGACTTAGGCCGAAGTCAAAGTCCGGGCGGTCTCGTACGAACGTCGCGTCACGAATAAATTCGTAAGTCACCCGACCATTGTCACTGTTCGTCCATCTAGTCCTCCACCTATCATCAAGACGCTCCAAAAGGAGTGTCTTGAGCCGCCTAATATCCCCATCTGCAAGCTCCGAAGCGGTGAGCCAATCCTCACGCACTAATGGAATTCCCTTTTTCACACTATACAGAACGGCCATGTAACTCACGAGTAAGTCAAGCGGGGGCGCGCCAAGCAATACCTGTAGTGCATCTGTCGAAACAGTCCTGCACACAGGCAAGCAAGCCAGCATTGCCACCCTCTGACAAGAGAGGATCTTCTTCCGTCCTAAGACAGTCGCAGCAATTCCGTGCCATACAGGCGCTCCATAAGTTGCACAAGCAACAAATAGACCACCATATATGGACCGAACAGCGCGACGACTAAGACCCCAATCACTTCTCAGAACACGCTTAACCATGCCGGCTACTCCAGTCATCTTCTCCTTCACCCGATCCAAATGGACCAGGAAACCCATTCTCTCCGAAACAGTCACTCCCAGATATTTGACGAGCGCTACGTTCCTGATGCTAGCTCTACCAGATCGAATCGTGGGTGGACGATTCCGCGACAAGATGCCCTTGAGCAACATTGTCACGGTTTTGTCCTCCGCGACGTCAACACCAACACGATCGCTCCATTCGCGCACAATGCCCATGGCAAGCTCACCACGAGTTTCCAGAGCAAGCCTGGAATCTCCTTCAACCAGGATGAGCAGGTCATCCGCATATGCGCTGATTTTGAAGGACTCAGCGAGACATCCCAGCAGGGGATCGGGACTTGCACGTCGGCATCAATCCTTGCTCTGTAGGATTGAAGCGGCTGCATCTGCTGGAACGTTGTTGGGCCAGAACTACGCTGGTTTGCGGGGGAGGTCAATTTCTTAAGGTGCAATGGGAGGCGGTCGTTCTCAAAGGACTACATTCACCCGGTAGCCATTTACCGCATCTGCTACCGTGTCTGCATGAATGTTGTCTAGATCTGCTTGATATACCGATTGATCTAGAGGTTCTCTCCTGTAGATCTACCTTAAGGCTTCTGGGCGGTGGATATCTATCCACTAGATGTGGATGTCAATATGGGATTTAAGGGAAAGGTATTCAGGAAAAGATTACGAATATGGCAAAAAAACTAAGTCCATACAATGGGAGGTATCCCCACCCCCCAAAACCCCCAAATGGGCATATTAGCCGACCATGGCCATATTGCCATGGTCGGTAGATATGTCCGATTTAGGGATGTTTTGGGGGTTGGGTTGATCCCCCAAACACTTGGTGCGACAATTGGATATCAGACACGTTTTCTAATCTTAGATACCTTCCATTTGAGTCCCATGTTGTCGTGATTGGTGTATATATATATTTGGTAGGTTTTGGGGTGGGGCGCTCCCCCTAGGTACCCCATTCAAAATTTGGATTCCAAATTTTTGTTTGTAGGCTACCATGAGAGAGCACACAAAATTGGCTTAAATCGCACCACCCATCTTCGAGATCTGGCTTTGCTGAGAATTAGGGTAAGGGGGAGGGTCCGCTCCCCTTTCAGATATCAAAAAATGTAGTACCCTATTTTTACCAGGGGATCATTATGCACCATAAGTGAAGAAAAATCAAGGAAATCAGTTCAGCCGTTTCTGAGCCTATAAGAAACACACAAACAAACAAACACATTGATTTTTATATATTGGGTTGCCCAAAAAGTAATTGCGGATTTTTTAAAAGAAAGTAAATGCATTTTTAATAAAACATAGAATGAACTTTAATCAAATATACTTTTTTACACTTTTTTTCTAAAGCAAGCTAAAAGTAACAGCTGATAACTGACAGAAGAAAGAATGCAATTACAAATTTGTCAACGCCGACTATATGAAAAATCCGCAATTACTTTTTGGGCAACCCAATATAAGATTTAAATTTTATTTACAATAGTTTGCTATTCTTCTTGGACATTGCTATGCCTTACAGTAAATGTTTCCAAACAAAATCTCGTTACCTTTGCAGAAACTGTCAATTGTTAGAACACTTCTGAGTAAAATTATTAGGAAACAATTTAAGCGGAGAACTTTTTTTTATTAATTTGTTTACTTATAGCTCAATTTGGTTAAAGTCAGATAAGATTTTTGGTCCACTTTAACTATTAACTTATTATCAATATGAAGTGCGAAGTATGTAAAACACAAATTGGAGCTATTGAGAAGGCCCTTGAAGGTTTTATGTGTCCAGATGAGCATCTGCAATGTCTTCATTGCAATTTCAAAAATTATGATAAATGTGGTCAATGCGGAGCACCGACGGACGTCATACATATTAACATAAAGAAGCCTAAAGTTGATCAGATGGCAACTACAGCTGACCTATATGCAAATTCAAATTTTGAAGCAACCGAAGATGAAAATGAGGTAAGGAAATGACATAGGAGTCTAAGAAAGAAAGCAGAAATTTTAATTTGTATTTTCTGTCTATCAATATTTGGCATACCCAGTCCAGCCTTATGATTTCCGATGAATCTTCAAATCAAATGCAACTCACAATAGACCACTCCAAGATGAATCAAACTGTACCCACGGAAGCAGAACTGAAAGCTGAAGTTATTGGAAATCAAAAGGCGCCAATAGATTTCTCAATGAGACATCTTGGTAAACTTCTTATAAAGCCAGAAGCCAAACTTTTGGTAGGGGATAAACAAACGGCTGCTCCCAAGGCATGTGAATTTGAAGATGCCAATGAACTCCAAGAAGATCGTTCGAAATACTTTGAGAGTCCGAACATTCAACAACCAGACCTACATGCCCCAACTGGGGATAAACAAATCACTCCGGCTCCTGCTCCAAAGCCATTAGAACTGGAAATCATCAATGAAAGCCAAAATGATGTTTTAAAATTCCTAATGAGTCAAATTGTGGATCTTTTTAATTATCAGAATTCACAAAAATTAAACCATTTGGCTGGAACTTCTCCTGTTTTAACTGTGACATCGCAGCAGCCGAACAATGTTACCCAAACCCAAGAAGAACGCTTAGTTTACCTAATGGGTAAAATTTTAGATTTATTTAATCGCCAGAATCTCAATTACCATAAAGAAGTAGTGGTGGAAAATTCTTACGAATTCTATGCACCCCCGGCTTGGTACCAACTTTCCCAGAACCATTGTGATCTCCAATGGAATTTGTATGAGCAGCAGCCAAACAATATGCCATCCCCTTCAATAGGTGTATCGACAGAATCCAAACCTTGTCTAAAATTCCAACATGCGGAAGCTTCAATGCAGCAAGCCAATCCTACCTATGTGGTAATGCAAGCAACTGGTTACGCGCAACTCAATGCAGCAGAAACTTTGCCAACTAAGGATAAATTTGATGAACCAAGTTTAGACAATAAAATGCAAACGATTTTGAAGACCCTAAGGGAAAACCCGGAACAGCAAACCCCAAGAGAGACAGAGAAATTTTGTAAAAAATTCTTTAGGCCACAAAATCAAGATAGCCCACAAAGTCTACAGCAGGATAAAGATGATGAACAGCAGGAAATTAACACCTTGGATAGTTCACTCTTCACCATGAATACCCCACGTGCCTGCTATCAGGCTGCCGAAGACTTTGAGCTACCCATTTGGTTACAAAATACCCAATATGAACCTCAATACGAGGGCCGGGAACCTCCAGCCCCACAATTTGCCTATGGCCCGTTGCTGCTTTCTCCCAAAGAGAAATCTAAGCAATTGGCAAAACCTGTAGCGGCCCAGAGTTTGGCTATTTCCCGAGAACCCTTGCATTGCCCCATCTCTGTTTGTCAAAGCATGGTTTTCATTTCGGATCTCAACAAACATTTTGCGATGAATCATGACCATCTATCCAAGGAGCGTATGGCACCATTTCAATGTAAAAATTTCTTTATCGATCCCCACTTAAGAGGCCAATTGGAAGGTGGAGGCAATCGTTGCCATATGTTATACTTTTTGACTGATAAAATCACAGATCTGGGCTCGCATGAGTATAAGGATTATCTGCCGGTATTGATAATGACAGCTCCACTAACGATGGCTGATATGGGTTTGGTGTCGCATGAAGAAAGCAAAACGAAACTGGAGGAGGAATTTCTACTTATATGGGTAACAGGCATAACTTCAAAAAATCTATGCTTGTCTGTTACCCTGACGCTGTGGTCCAGGTCTGGCCAAACGCCCAACTGTCATTTGTTATATAGTGGCGATATGTATCCGATACGTAACTCCCAAAAGGCTTTGGATGTGTGGAAGAGTGGCCATATGTTGATGTTGTCATCGGCTCAAGTTGAACAATTGACCAATGGTGGCAAGGATATGATGAATGTACAGCTAGAGGTGCATTAAATGGAGGGAAAATATAACAAAATTTAATATGGCAACTCTGATCTAAATATTCAAAATTCCAAAACAATAATCAAATATGACATACAAACGAAATTTCAATGCATTATAACTGCATCAATATTTCTAAAATTATTTTTATAAAATTTTATTTGTAATAAATATATATATACTGAAAAGAATAAAAAAAAACGTAATTAATTGATCCTATTAATTTTTTAATTGAAACAGCTTCAATCACGAAAATGATAATATCCATAAGCGTTACTGCTAGCAATTAAAAAAAATTGTCAATTAAATAAATGATTGAAATTTGTAAAAATTTCAATTAATTTTTTCATTGATCCAATTAGAAAAATAATTGAAATTTTCAATTAAATTTTTAACTGATCCACGAAATTTTTAACATATAAACGAAATTTCAATTCATTATAACTGCTTTAATATTTCTAAAATTATTTTTATAAAATTTTATTTCTAAAAAATATATACACTGAAAAAAAAACCTAATTAATTGATCCTATTAATTTTTTAATTGAAACAGCTTCAATCACGAAAATGATAATACCCAAAAGCATTTCTGCTAGCAAATAAAAAAATTGGCAATTAAATAAATGATTGAAATTTTTAAAAATATCAATTAATTTTTTATTGATTCAATTAGAAAAATGATTGAAATTTTCAATTAAATTTTTAACTGATGCACGAAATTTTTAACATATAAATGAAATTTCAATTCATTATAACTACTTCAACATTTCTAAAATTATTTTTATAAAATTTTATTTCTAAAATATATATACACTGAAAAAAATAAAAAACGGTTTCAATCACGAAATTAATTGATCAAATTAATTTTTTAATTAAAACTGCTTCAATTACGAAAATGATAATATCAATCGCCGTTTTTTCAAGCAATTGAAAATTGTTTCAATTAAAAAAATTGCATAGTCATTTAAATAAATGATTGAAATTTTTGAAAATTTCAATTAATTTTTTTATTGATCCAATTAGAGAAATGATTGAAATTTTCAATTAGTTAATTTTTTAATTGATCCATTTAAAAAGATGATTGAATTTTTTGAAAATTCCAAAATAATTTCTTTATTAGGTACACAGTAGAGCTGGCAAACACTCGATAGCCGAAACATTCGATATTTCTAATAATAAATATCGATAGTATGGATACTATCGTTAATTTCCCATCACCTTTATTTTAAACGAAAATGAGAAGTAAAAATCGTAGATGGATCTTTGTAGAAACAATATCATATGCACCGACCGAATAAAACCTGGCACAGTGGTTGGAAGTCATAAAAAAACACTTCATGCTAAATTTCAGCCAAATCGGATAATAATTGCGCCCTCTAGCGGCTTAAGAAGTCAAGATGCGAGATCGGTTTATATGGGAGCTGTATCAGGTTATGAAGCGATTGAGACCATGCCTGGCACAGATGTTGGAAGTCGTAACAAAACACTTCATTCTAAATTTCAGTCAAATAGGGTAATACTTGCGCCCTCTAGCGGCTTAAGAAGTCAAGAACCGAGATCGGTTTATATGGGACCTATATAAGGTTATGAACCGATTTAGTGCGTACCTGGCACAGTGGTTGGAAGTTAAAACAAAACACTGCATACAAAATTTCAGCCAAATCGAATTAAAATTGCGCCCCCTAGCAGACCAAGAAGTCAAGATCTAAGATATGTTTATATGGGAGCTTTACCAGGATATGAACCGATTTGGACCATACCTGGCACTATTGTTCGATCTCAAAACAAAATATTTACTTCATGCCAAAAACACCAACCAACATCAAAAGTGGACCGATAAGGACAATATGGAAGTCAAATGAAAAGTATGCGGGAGTAGATAACGAATCTGGCATACAAATTCATGTCGAAGTATAGGGGGTCACCCCACCCCCACAAAAACCCCCCAAAATAGGCACATTTGCCAATCACGGATATGTGGGACTCGGTTTTTTTTGTTCCGTATCGAATGAAAAACGGCAGAACAGATTTTCTCGAAATTTTCGCATATTGTGTAGGTTGGTCTGGAAGGAAACGTAGGCTATATAATTTTTCGGTATCGGAGGGGTGACGGACCCTCCCCCTTAAGTCAAAAACACAACCCAAAATAAAAGTAGACCGATCGGGACAATATAGGTATCAAATGAAAGGTATTGGAGAGTAGAATACGAATATCGTATGGAAGTTTGAGTCTAAGTACCCATCGGGCCGCCCCAACCTCAAAACTCTCCCAAACAAACATATTGGACGCCCATTTCAATATGGGGCTCAAATGAAAGGTATTCGGGAGTAGATTTCGAATCAGGCATACAAAATCAAATCGAAATATTGGAGGTCACGCCAACCCTCAAAAACGCCATTAGACCCATTATGACTATATGATACTAGGCTTGACCGATTTTTTTTTTTTAAATTTTATAGATTCTGTACGTTTGTCTGGAAGGAAACATAGGGACTCAAATGAAAAGTATTAGGCAGTACATTCCAAATATTGGATAAAACATTGGGTGCAAGTAATGGAAGGTCGCCCAACCCCAAATACCCCCAAATGGGCATATTAGCCAACCATGGCTATATGGGACTCAAATGAAAGATATTAGAGAGTAGATGACGAATATGACATTAAAATTTGTGTTCAAGTCCAGGTGGCGCTTTTCCTCCTAAAGATACGTCAAATGGGCTATTTGACCCATTATGACAATATGGGACTAAAATGTAAGGTATTTGAGAGTAGAAAATGAATTTGATATCCAATTTTGGGGCCAAGTGTTTTGGGGTACGTCCTAAAGCACCAACATTAAGAGGGGATAAAAACCGCTTTGTCCGATGTTCTCGCCAAGATTCGAATGGGTTCAGCGTCATAGGCTACAATGGCACGAATTCGATATCCGGATTCAGGGCGAAGTGTACCCATCCTAAAAAGATATTAGAGAGTTAAAGAAGGCGCAGCGAAGCGGGCCGGTATGGCTAGTCGGATAATAATTACGCCCTCTGGAGGCTCAAGAATTCAAGATCGGTTTATATAGCAGCTATATCAGGTTATGGACCGATGTAAACCATACATAGGAAAGTTGTTGGAAGTCATAATAAAACACTTCATGCAAAATTTCAGCCAAATCAGATTAGAATTGAGCCCTCTAGCGGCTCAAAAAGTCAAGATCCAAGATTGGTTTAGTCATAACTTAACACGTCGTTCAAAACTTCAGCCAAGTCGGATAGGCAATGCGCCCTCTAGACGCTAAAGAATTTAAGGTTTATATGACAGCTATACCAGGTTATAGACCGATTTCAACCATAGTCAGCACAGTTGTTGGAAGTCATAATAAAACACTTCATGCAAAATTTCAGCCTAATCGGAAAAGAATTGTGCCCTCTAGTGGCTCAAAAAGTCAAGAACCAAGATCGATTTATATGGCAGCCGTATCAAAACATGGACCGATATAGCCCATTTACAATCCCAACCGTCCTACACTAATAAGATGTAAATATTGCAAATTTTGCCCTTGATCATTCCACTAAGGAAAAGGAGGCCCCTTATCATTGAGCTTAAACTTGAATCGGACTGCACTCATTGATATGTGAAAAGTTTGCCCCTGACATATCAATGAGTGCAGTCCGATTCAAGTTTTAAGCTCAATGATAAGGGGCCTCCTTTTTATAACCGAGTCCGAACGAAGTGACGCAGTGCAACACCTCTTTGGAAAGAAGTTTTACATGGCATAGTACCTCACAAATGTTGCCAGCATTAGGAGGGGAAAACCAACGCTGACATTTTTGTTTCTGATGGTCTCGCCAGGATTCGAACCCAGGCGTTCAGCGTCATAGGCGGACATGCTAACCTCTGCGCTGCGATATATTTGTGCAAAATTTCAGGCGGCTAGCTTTTCTCCTTGGAAAGTTAGCGTGCTTTCGACAGACAGACGGACGGACATGGCTAGATCCACTTAAATGCCATATGGGGTTTTAGACGAATATTTCGAGGAGTTACAAACAGAATGATCATTAATCAATCATTTTAAATAATTGACGTCATAACTGCTTTTATTTATTATTTTTACTTTATATATTATTTTTTTTCTATATTATTATTTTTTTTTTTGGTTTCTTTTTTAAAATTTTCTTTCGACCCCCTCTAGTGTGCATATGCATTTATTAAATATACATTTTATTTCCCCCTCAAATCAATTGGACATTTCAATGGTTATTATATGTCCTATGTCAGCATTTATGAATGTTGCGATTCATGGTTGAAATTGATTGTTTTTTGTTGGGGGGGGCGTTAGGCGGCTGGGGACAAACTTCAAGTATCTTTGATGAAGTCGCGCTGTCAGTCCAAGTAGCCAAGGAGAGTTTTATAGGATACGCACAAGGGTATGTAGGTGGCAGTAAAGTCAAGAATTCGCATTACCGGCAAAGCGTAGATAAGGCAAAAGCAAAAAAAAAACAGAAAGAAAAAATGAAACACCCACAGTTTCACTTCTTGGCTTTTTATGTCTTTTGTTTTCTGTTTTTTTTTGCTTCATTTTGCTCATTCAGAGATTCTTTACAGATTCTTTTTGTGCTGCATTAAAGGTCGGAGGAGTTGTCAAAGTACCCACAACAGCAGCAATAAGGACTCCAACCAAGTAATACCTAATAAACAGGCACTTATTTGCAGGATTCCATTGAAATAAAATGAGCCAAGAAAATGCTTTTCCACGATGCTTGAAAATCCATGTGAGTAGTACTGCTCTAGTACTGCCGAACGAACAAAAGCAAAGCCTTCATGCGCCAAGAGGAGTCAGTCGTTGAAGGAGTGCCAGAAACGAAAAAAAACGGGAAACATACGCCAATCGGACCCCACTCGAGGAGAATGACAGCGGGAAGGGAAAGGCTCGAGATACTTGAATTCTTCTCTGGAAAAGTTCAAAGGGAAAAAAACAACAACAAAGGAAGAAGAAATGTTGCAAGAACAAGAATGAATAAGAAGCACATATACACTGGAAAAAAATGCATACAATTGTTCTCCCTTTTCCAAACTGGGGCTAATTAACATTTTTATAACGTTTTTTTCCCTGTGTATCAATGGTTGAAATGAAGGCAAGGTAAGGAAGGAGGTCACAATAAAGAACAACAATTTATAGAAAATAAATTAGCTTTACTTATTTAACTAAGCCCCGTCTAACAATGGTTGTGTTGTTACCAACAACACCAACAATAACAGCAAGGAACAGTTAAAGCTTCAAACATATGCACCAACCACACTACACTCCACACACTCACATGAAAATAAAAGCAAGCGCGCACAGAAAGAAAAAAAGGAAGTGTGTCCTCGTAAAGCCAAGGATTATTATGTGTTTACACGCGTGCCTTGGCATTTTCGAAATTTCCACTTAATTTAAGCTCAACATAGCAGGCAGCAAGTTTTTTTTTTTGGCAAACAAATCGAGCCTCGTTTTTAGTACCCTGGTAATGTTGTCCTTGAATGGATAAACCGCCAAGAATGGTTGGTTGGCTGATTTGTGGTGGTGGTTCTCTGATGATTCACCGTCACTCACTCACTTGGACTGACTGACCCTTTGGCAATAATTTTTGCATGAAATTTCGCTTGAAACTATTGCCAACCCCCAACAGATGGTGTTACAACTAACCCCTAATATTAAAGAGCATTTCGCGACCTAAGTTACCATGCAATTTATTTTGCGAGTATTGTTTTCGCTTCGCTTTGCATGCGAAAAAAAAAAACAAATTATACAAAATTCGCCATAGATGTTCTCAACTCACACTTCAAAGCTTGGCTTTTTTATTTTTTAATTATATGAAACTGTGAAGTTAATGCTTTTATCAAGGCGTGCGGCCTAGCAACCGGCCATCCATCCGCTTTGTCATTAAATGCAAGGCACAGTGTTTGGAAAAGGGATTTTAGAGAAGACAAAAATTTTTTTTGAAAGAAATTAAATTTTCGGGAAAAATTAATTAAAAAAAAACAAGTAAAAATGTGTCAAGTTCGGCCGTGCCGAACCTTGAATACCCACCACCAAGGATATAATAATCATTCAATTTTATTATAACTCCACTACTATATCCATAGTTATATGTATGGGTTGCCCAAAAAGTAATTGCGGATTTTTCATATAGTTGGCGTTGACAAAATTTTTCACAGCTTGTGACTCTGTAATTGCATTCTTTCTTCTGTCAGTTATCAGCTGTTACTTTTAGCTTGCTTTAGAAAAAAAGTGTAAAAAAAGTATATTTGATTAAACTTCATTCTAAGTATTATTAAAAATGCATTTACTTTCTTTTAAAAAATCCGCAATTATTTTTTGGGCAACCCAACACATAGGGGCAGGTCTCGATTATATTTTATTCAGGTCCCGTGCATTCATATACAAATAACAGTGTCAGCGGAATCAGGCAAGAAATCCGTTTTTTATGGGATTAGGATCCAAAATTAGAAGGTCGGTCTATATGACAACTATATCAGTATAGTCTGGTAGGCTTAGAACAACTCACCATTTAGAATTTCAACCAAATCGGGCAATAAATAAAGCGTCTATATGACAGAAAGACGTGAGCGTGAGCAAATTGAGATGTACAGGAGTCAGAATGAAGTCCGGAAATTCTACCAAAGAATTAAACATCAAACCAATGGCTTTGGTGCAGGCACATCCTCCTGCAGAGACAAAGAAGAAAATCTGGTAACTGACACAGATAACATGCTGAGGATATGAAAAGAAAATTTTACCCAACTGCTAGTGTCCGACGTTGGCGTCGAAGAGGATACCGCAGAACCAACCAGAACTAGTCAGAATGAGGTCCAGATAGTAGTGACCCGACTAAAGAACAACAAGGCAGCAGGAGCCGACGGGTTACCCGCTGAACTATTTAAGACCGGAGGCGACATACTGATAAGGCGTATGCATCAGCTTATCTGGGCAATTTGGCTAGAAAACGCATACCTGATGATTGTAAACTCAGCATACAATGTCCCGTACACAAGAAGGAATGTGCCAACTACAGAGGAATAAGTCTCCTCCCCATCGCATACAAGATACTCTCGAGCGTACTGTGTGAAAGATTAAAACCTAAAGTCAATGAGATAATTGGGCCCGCATTGAAAGGGCCTTAGACCTGGTAAATCCACACTGGACCAGATATTCACACTGCGCCAAATCTTGCAAAAGACCCGAGAAGGACAAATTAACACCTACCATCTCTTTGTTGACTACAAAGCCGCCTTCGATACTCCTTTACGTTCATTCAAGGTAATTCAAGCCATGTCTGAGTTTTGTATCCTTGAAAAATTAATAAGACTCTGCAGGATGACACCTGCTGATACATGTTCCTCAGTAAGAATAGAAAAGAATCTCTCCGAACAATTTAATACCAAACGAGATTTCAGACAAGGAGACAGCCTATCGTGTGATCTTTGCTGGTGAAGATTATACGAGATGCAGATGTGACTAGATATGGCATACTAATCACAAGAGAACACATACTACTCGCCTATGCCGACGACATCTACTTCCGGTCACCGGAAGTAGTAACTGCAGCCTTTGAAAGAATCGAAAGAGAGTCCGTCAAAATAGGTCTGGTAGTCTATGGAGATAAGACAAAATGAATGGTTTCAACACCCAAAACGCCTTGTACAACCGAACAGTGAAGAAAATGGAGAAAATTGGGAACCACAACGTTGAAATAGTCAGCAACTTTATTTACCTCGGCACCGCCGTAACCGAAACGAATGACACCGGTATTGAGATTAAGCGAAGAATAATACTGGCAAATATATGCTACTTTGGACTAAGTAAGCAGCTTGAAAGCAAGGCCAACTCTCGACAGACGAAGATTACACTATACAAGACACTGATACTACCCGTGTTGTTATATGGTTCTGAAGCATGGGTACTTGTAAAAGCAGATGAGGCAGTACTTGGAGTATTTGAGAGAGAGATTCTTCGTAAAATATATGGACTAGTTTGCGATAATGGAGAATATAGGCGACGTATGAACCACGTCATCTGTTGGCATGACGATGATAGCATAGATATACGCATCAAAATACAACGGCTGCGTTGGCTAGGTCCTGTTGTCAGAATGGATGAAGAAGCTTCAGCAAAAAAGTCTTTTGAAGGCAAAAACGGTGGTACACGCAAACCGAGAAGATCAAAATCCCGATGGAAAGAAAGTTGTAAAGTTGTGGGAGACACCTTCAAACTTGGTGTCAAAGATTTTAGAATGAGCGCGGAAGATTGAGGCGCTTGGAACGCTAGCGGCTAGTGGAACAAATATTCTGTCGTAGCCAATTAAAGAAAAGTATTCAACAAAATTAAAATTCACATAAAATTTTGTCTAATAAAATATTTTTAAAGTTCTAATAATAGCAAAATTTAAAATTTTTTTTTTAAGTTTTTCATAATTTTTTTTGTTTCTCTTTTGAGACGAGCTGAATGATCGGAGATGCAAATGGAGAAGGAAAGCCAAAGATAGCAACACACACCAACCACTATTGGACGCGTTTCGTCTTTGGTTAGAAGACTTTTCAACCATATTAGGTGTGATGGCTTCAAGGGCCGTGCGTTGGTAAGTTCTATTTGAATCGTATTAATAGCGAAAACGCATCTATGATACAATTACCACATTTATCACACTCGACAATCCTATCTATTAGCTGTACTTTTCCTAATGCATGTTTTTTTGTGACAGACATTCTTTCTGTGACAAATTACACTTCTTCCGTACTACATATGATTTTGTTCATCTGTTGGAAGTTGTATTAATGGCAAAGACAATGGCAATGGCTCTCGCTGTTGCTCCGTGTACCACAGCAGGCAAAAAACTTGAAAAATGAGAAATTCGGCAGAGCCCAGCCAGGATTCGAACCTGAGCACACGGAGCAACAGCGAGAGCCATTGCCGTTGTCTGAGCGTTCGACGCCATCAATACAACTTCCAACAGATGCACAAAATCATGTGTAGTACGGAAGAAGTGTAAATTGTCACAGAAAGAATGTCGGTCATTACACAAAAATACATGCATTGGGAAAAATACAGCTAATAGACAGAGCTGTCGAATGTGGTAATTGTATCATAGGTGCGTTTTCGCTATTAATACGATTCAAATACAACATACCAACGCACGGCCCTTGAAGCCATCACACCTAATATGGTTGAAAAGTCTTGTAACCAAGTTTTTTGCCTGTTAGGGCGAAGATCATTAAATTTCACAATTTTTGTTTGTTTTTCTTTCAAGACGAGCTCAAGGATCCGAGTATTTCTTTTGGCAGGTTGGGATCCCGGCTAGCCCAGGTTCGAATCCCGACCGGGATTCAAGGTTTTTGTCTGTTAGGGCAAAGATAATTCAATTTCACAAAACAAAAAAAAATTTTGACAAAATTTTTCTAAAACTTATGACGAAATTTGACAAATTTAAAAAATTAAAATTAATTCATAATTTTTTTTATCCATTTCACAAATATTTCTAGCATTTTTTTTTAATCTTTAAGCAGCATTAAATTTTTTTACATTTGTATTTTTTGTTTTATAATTATTCCACTATTTCTTCAGAATATAGGTTGAGCTTAAATATTTTAGGGCTTCTTATTAAATCACCTTAAATGCTCATGTCATGTCGTGTGGCATAATTCAAATGCTCTGGCCTCGTTTATACTGAAAACTATAACGGGATGGCAAGATTTAGGTTCCACTTAAAAACAAAAGGCGTTTGCGTGACCATTAATAATTATAGTAGCCATACCTAAAATAGCTTTTGATGTATTTAAAAAAGCTAGAAGTCTTTAAAAGGTCTGTGAAAATTTAGTAAGGAAAACAAGGATACCATATAAGTGCAGTTCAATAAGTGGCACATGAATATTTATTTTCAAAAAATAGTCTGTAAAACGTTATCGATTTGATATCATGAAAGACAAACCAGTTAAAAAGGTAAACTTTAGCACAGAACAATGAAAAAAATCGAAAGAAAATCAAGAAATATGACACCAGATGGATAGCCAAAGTAATGTAGGTTTGTGATACAACAGACTGTCTGATGACTAGAGTCCGGATTTTTATACAAAATCGAAATTGCGACATCCTTTATTTTCCAAATGCGCTGGTATTTTGTAACAAATTTAATGTTGTAAACATACTAGCCAAACGGGACCCGCTCCGCTGCGCCTTCTTTAACTCCACAATATCTTTTTAGGGTGGAGACACTTCGCCCTGAATGCGGATATCGAATTCGTGCCATTGTAGCCTATGACGCTGAACGCGTTCGAGTCCTGACGAGAACATCGGACAAAGCGCTATTTATCCCCTCTTAATGTTAGCGACATTTGCGAGGTACAATGCCATGCATGGTCATTTAAAAATTTTGCCTAAAGAGGTGTCACACTGCGGAATGCCGTTCTCACTCGGCTATAAAAAAAAGTCCCTTATCATTGAGTTTAAACTTGAATCGGAAAGCACTCATTGATGTGTGAGAATTTGCCCCTTCTCGGTTCGTGGTGGTAATATTCTTCCTTAGGGTAATGTTCTTATCAGGGGGGGATGGCAGCACAGACATTTCGACTTAAATATGGATATCAAATGCACTTTCAAGTCCCTTTAATTTGAGCCCCATTTTGTCCTGGCCGGTAAATATGAACAGTTTGGAGGGTGTTTTGGGGCTGGGGTTGGGGGAGGGTTCCCGCTGGGTACTTGGACCCCCAAATTTTAATACCATATTGGTTTTCTGGTCTCCAATACCTTTCATTTGACGCCTATATTGTCCCTTTTGATTTTGGGTTGTGTTTTTGGCATAAGGGGGAGGGTCCGTCCCCCTTCCGATACCGAAAAACTATATACCTTAAGTTTACTTCCAGACCAACCTACACAATATAAGACAATTTCGAGAAAATCGGTTCTGCCGTTTTTCACTCCATACGTAACAAACAATCCGAGTCCCATAAATCCGTGTATATCGGTCCACTTTTAATTTTGGGGTAACGGCGGAGGGCCCGCCCCCTTCCGTTATCAATAAATTATAAGGCCTACTCCTATTTCCTGACCATATTCGTAATCTATTTCCGAATACCATTAATTTGAGTTCCATATTGTCCCATTCGGTCCACTTTTGATTTTGGGTTGTGTTTTTGGCATAAAGGGGAGGGTCCGTCCCCCTTCCGATAACGAAAAATTATTAAGCCTATTTTTCCTTCCAGACCAACCTACACAATATAAGCAAATTTCGAGAAAAACGGTTCTGCCGTTTTTCACTCGATACGGAACAAACAATATCAGTCCCATATATCCGTGTATATCGGTCCACTTTTAATTTTGGGTGGTGTTTTTGGGATAACGGTGGAGGGTTCGCCCCCTTCTTATATCAATAAAATATAAAGCCTATTCCTACTTCCTGACCTTATTCGTAATCTACTCCCGAATACCTTTCATTTAAGTGTCATATTGTCCCGATCGGTTCACTTTTGATTTTGGGTTGTGTTTTTGGCATAAGCGGGAGGGTCCGTCCCCCTTACGATACCGAAAAATTTTATAGTCTATGTTTTCTTCCAGACCAACCTACACAATATAAGAAAATTTTAGAATACGGAACAAACAATCCCAGTCCCATATATCCGTGTATATCGGTCCACTTTTAATTTTGGGTGGTGTTTTTGGGGTAACGGTGGAGGATCCGCCCCCTTCCTATATCAATAAATTATAAATCCTACTCCTATTTCCTGACCATATTCGTAATCTACTTCCGAATACCATTAATTTGAGTCCCATATTGTCATGATCGTCAAATAAACCTATTTTAAGGGGTTTTGGGGCTGGGGCGGCCTCCCATGTACTTGGACCAAACTTTAGTTATGAAATTCGTACTCTACTCTTAAATATCTTTCATTTGAATCCCATATTGTCCCGATCGGTTTTGGATAGTACTTTTGGGGCAAGGGGGAGGGTCCGCCCCCCTCCCGATATCAAAAAATTATATAGCCTATGTTTCCTTCCAGACCAACCTACACAATCTGTGAAAGTTTCAAGGTGATCGGTTCAGCTGTTTTTAAATTTTATGGCTTCAGAACTTTAATTCTGCGGGCATATCGAAATACCGACGCATATCCCAAATAATTGTGGTAAAATTTCGATTTTGCAAAAAAAAATCGGACTCTACTGATGACACAGGCTGAAAGTTGTACTTCAATCAAAAGTACTTTGCACAAAGACTATACCCCCCCATCAATCCAAAGACTGATACCTCTGATTGAAAGTTATTTCTACGAAATTCAAACATTCCAAACACATGTGGCTCTAGATTTTTCTTTTTTGTGAATAAAATTTTCTTGAATAACGTTCCACAGTGGGCCAAATGGCAAAAAAATTGGAAATAAGTCTACAACTTTTTATCTGTTGATTTTAGCCATACAAAATGTTCTAGACATTTGTAGAGGAGGACATAGGCTTTCAGAAAAGTGCTGTTGTTGGTCCATATCTTTAATACAGGGTGAGCTACAGGGTGTGAAAGTTGACCACTTTTGACTTCTCCAAGCTTCTGGGGGCCATAACTTTTGATCTACTCAACCGATTTACATGATTTAGGACTCTAGAGAAAGAGCTTGACAAGATCTAAAAAACTTATGCATAAAGTACCATGCCATCGTGTACTGTTAAGGAGTTATGAATTGTTTAATTTTAAAATATGAAAATTTGGCCTTGGTTTTTTTCAGTGTTTTTTTAATAACTCCGTCAATTTTAAAGCTATAAACTTCATACTTCACACAAATTATGCCAGCATATGTGTGCATAAAATACAAAAGGAATCACGTGAATATCTTTGGCGGTTTAAAAATGGCATCGTTTTCAATATGAAAAATATTTTTTTTGTCAAAAAATTGCAAAATTTTTCAAAAAAGATACTCCCATTTCCTTTAAGTTTTCGCAAACTTTGGCCGTCAAAGCATTATCATTTCTTTCCATTTTCACAAAGTCGAGGTATTAAGAAAAGTTTTAAGTGCTAATTTGGCTAATTTCGATATCAAACAACACCGTTATCTTAAGACCAAAATGGCCAATTTTTTTACTAAACTTCAAAAGTTTCTCACTGGAAAAAAAGTTCCACGGGGATTTTTTCGCTTTTTTTGAACTTAAATGAAAGCTTAAAATGTTCCCAACATTTTAAGGTATGTCTCGCCATATCCTAGCCATAAATGAGATCGTAGCGATCAAAATACTGAAAAAAGTCAATTTTCAAGTAGTGCTATATTCATTGCTAAAAAACAAGTATTACGTCACATTTTATTGCAAAGATGTTAAATAAACTTTTATTTGGTAACACTTCTTCTACAAAACACAAAAAGAATCATGGAAATATCTCTATTCTATTCCATTTTATGGAACCGGCAATAAAAAAGTCAATTTTTCAAAAAAGTCGAATTTCCCAAATTTTGTTTTTGTTGTCCTAATTGCACATGACACACTATAGCCATATTTACGCAACATACCTTATCGTAAAGGAAATTTTCATACCTTTCCAACGATGTATAAAACATTTCTCAACTCGGATTCTATCTACTCTAAAATTCATTTACACTTCATTAAACTCTATATAAAAATGTCTATTTGTGAAATGGAACCTTATATGGGGCCTACACTAAAACATTGATAGATTTGCCCAGGGTTTACAATACAAATGTGTTAGAATAAAAAAAGGTCTCCTGCCAAAGTTTAAAAAAATTGGAATAAAAATATGTGTTTTAGAGCGAAAACACTTCGCATCGGCGTGCGTTTATATGTATATTAGCTACTCCCAAAATAAAAAAGCATTTTAGTTTTGTATTATTTGATTTTATTCTCTACCAAATAATCTAAGGTATCAAAATTTAAAAGCTCTTTAATTTGAATGGCATCGGGATCGTCCTTATCTATATCGTCACATATTTTTGGTAGCCATTTAGTTCTGATGCTGTATAGTACCGGATCAGACGATAACAATAAATATTGAAGTAAATCATAATTTTGGTTAAATTTGGTGCTCTTTCGGGTATTGAAAAGCCGGAACTGTTTAACATCTCTATTACGGGATTCCTGAGCTTCTTCTGTAAGTTCTCCTAACGGAAGTATGTTGTATTCCACAATTTCCTTGCCATGATGTAAGACTTTATGTACTGTCGGTGTTAAAGCTTTCCACGAATATAAATCAGATAAAATGTTTTTTGTGTCATTACTATAAGCTTCAAATTTGGTTGAATTTATCATCTTTTTGCTATTGATTACAGCCAAAATCACTTTGAATCGTCTTAGCAAGTGTTCATCAAGACCGGTTATTTTAGATGTCGATACGGGGTCCTCAAAAAACCGCCTTGCCGAGTTGCCATCATTTGTGCTTCCGTATCCGTAAAGAGGTTTATCTATTATAAGTCCCTTTTGTTTAAACTCCAACTGGATTCGATTCTTCTCTTCCTGCCTCATTTTGTGAAGATCTTGGTTGTTTCTAGCAGAGACATCGCGGTTTCCAGGGCTAGTCCGATATTTAAGGTCATACGATAAATGCAAACAATACTCCATGAATCGAATTCTACAGTGCAGGGGCGAAATACCGAAATTGAGCGCATTTTCGTTTACTAAATTTTCATCAGACTTGTCCTCGAATTGCCCATTCTTCTTGCCACAAATATTGCATCTCCAATTGGACATAACGCCAGTTAATGCGTTTGCCACCTTTCCATCGATCATAGTGAGTTGTAGTTGAAACGAAACTTTTATATTTCTTCCCAATTGGTTTATAACAATCATGGGTAATGCAGCAATTTCTTCCTTTATTTCGTTCACCAAAGATCGTGTTGTGTTCCGGTCTTCCTTTGTATACTCAAACCGAATTGGGCGACATAAATATTTTGACCCAGGTGTTCTATTTATCCATATATCTTGAAATGCATTTTCTTTCGATGATGAAGATTGGTCCTTGTACAATCTCATTCTCAATGGTACTAATGATGCCATGAAAATTGATGCGAAGTTGGTATCTATTTCTGTTTGTTGCTTATATTCGGAAAATCCAGATGATCCATCACAACCCCATTTGCTGATCAAAACCACTTCGGAATTATTACATGTGTTCAACTGTTCTTCAGTAAAATTAGAAATAATTCTAACAGCTGTATTTTCAACAAGATCAGCAAGTTTCACTCTTGCTTTTAATTCGTCCACGTATATATTTGATGGCACCATTTTCGTCCTGGTGTTGTACAATTTATGTTTTGAGGGTAAACAACCCCATCCTTTTTCACGAAGAGCCTTCCTCATTGTTGAGTATTTGTTTCTTGAGAGGCCTAGGTTCAAAATCAGGGCCAGTGCATCTTCCTCCGTGAATTCTGTAGTCGATTTTGGAGTTGGAATACTTTCTACCATTCTCTTTACCCTTTTCGGAGATGCTAATGGTAAAACATCGACAATTCGTCCAACATTTTTTGGTTGTGTTTTTAACAATGCTGTTTTGAACGTATCTTTTATTAAATTTGGCGGATGTGCCGCCAATAGTTCCTCTTGTTTTTTCTTTTTGGTTTTCTCCGTAACTTCGTCGTATGCTTTGCTAGGCCGGCCGGGAATCAGCGGTTTAATTTCAATAAGTAGATCCGATTTCAGCCACTTCTCATACATTTTGAAAAACTTGATTTTTGCGAATGAACATTCTGGCAACCTTCTCTCAAATGATTTGTAGAATTTTTCAAGTTTGTCTAAAGCGTCTTTATTTAGCCTTATTCCATATATGTGGTCCAAAGTGTAAACAAGTTCCTTAAATGACTCCGTGTATGATTTGGAATCATTTTTGATGTCCCATACAATTTTCGAAAGAGTGGAATACTTCAGTATGACTTCCATAACTTATAAATGTCCTTTACGCCTCTACAAAATATAATGAAGAAAATTTGGATTTTGTTCAAATATTTATGCAATATATTCACAATTAATGACCCATTTCAGGTATCAGACGCAATCGTAAAAAGGGGTCCAAAGTGCCTCTTTTTACTTACTCTTCTATAATTATTTACCTGGACTCGAATTTGGTTAAAAAAAATGACAATGAATTTTTTATGGGTAGGTTTTTTCACATTCATTGATACGGTGGATTTCCTGGGAATTCGACATAGCGAAACAGGTAACATTTGTCTGCATCAAATCTTAACACAAATATATATATATATGCAGGTATATTTCTAGGTTACTTTTTATTCAAAAATCATCAGCTTACATTAAAAATAGATGTAGGTACTATACAAACGCACGCCGATGCGAAGTGTTTTCGCTCTAAAACACATATTTTTATTCCAATTTTTTTAAACTTTGGCAGGAGACCTTTTTTTATTCTAACACATTTGTATTGTAAACCCTGGGCAAATCTATCAATGTTTTAGTGTAGGCCCCATATAAGGTTCCATTTCACAAATAGACATTTTTATATAGAGTTTAATGAAGTGTAAATGAATTTTAGAGTAGATAGAATCCGAGTTGAGAAATGTTTTATACATCGTTGGAAAGGTATGAAAATTTCCTTTACGATAAGGTATGTTGCGTAAATATGGCTATAGTGTGTCATGTGCAATTAGGACAACAAAAACAAAATTTGGGAAATTCGACTTTTTTGAAAAATTGACTTTTTTATTGCCGGTTCCATAAAATGGAATAGAATAGAGATATTTCCATGATTCTTTTTGTGTTTTGTAGAAGAAGTGTTACCAAATAAAAGTTTATTTAACATCTTTGCAATAAAATGTGACGTAATACTTGTTTTTTAGCAATGAATATAGCACTACTTGAAAATTGACTTTTTTCAGTATTTTGATCGCTACGATCTCATTTATGGCTAGGATATGGCGAGACATACCTTAAAATGTTGGGAACATTTTAAGCTTTCATTTAAGTTCAAAAAAAGCGAAAAAATCCCCGTGGAACTTTTTTTCCAGTGAGAAACTTTTGAAGTTTAGTAAAAAAATTGGCCATTTTGGTCTTAAGATAACGGTGTTGTTTGATATCGAAATTAGCCAAATTAGCACTTAAAACTTTTCTTAATACCTCGACTTTGTGAAAATGGAAAGAAATGATAATGCTTTGACGGCCAAAGTTTGCGAAAACTTAAAGGAAATGGGAGTATCTTTTTTGAAAAATTTTGCAATTTTTTGACAAAAAAAATATTTTTCATATTGAAAACGATGCCATTTTTAAACCGCCAAAGATATTCACGTGATTCCTTTTGTATTTTATGCACACATATGCTGGCATAATTTGTGTGAAGTATGAAGTTTATAGCTTTAAAATTGACGGAGTTATTAAAAAAACACTGAAAAAAACCAAGGCCAAATTTTCATATTTTAAAATTAAACAATTCATAACTCCTTAACAGTACACGATGGCATGGTACTTTATGCATAGGTTTTTTATTTGTCAAGCTCTTTCTCTAGAGTCCTAAATCATGTAAATCGGTTGAGTAGATCAAAAGTTATGGCCCCCAGAAGCTTGGAGAAGTCAAAAGTGGTCAACTTTCACACCCTGTAGCTCACCCTGTATTAAAGATATGGACCAACAACAGCACTTTTCTGAAAGCCTATGTCCTCCTCTACAAATGTCTAGAACATTTTGTATGGCTAAAATCAACAGATAAAAAGTTGTAGACTTATTTCCAATTTTTTTGCCATTTGGCCCACTGTGCGTTCCTACTCTGCTTCCAAAATCTATTTCCATGGTTTCTTCTTCTCAGTTTGTTCGTCATAATTTTTTAGCAAAAAATGTCTTCCCAAAATCTTTTAAACTTCCAAACACTATAGGTAAGAATGGCAGTACTATACAGACCCGTTTAGAGTCCAAGACCACTCTGTTGTCTAAGTGACCAAGGCTTTTAATGGAAATCGAACCCCCGCACTGACAAGCCGAGCACTCTACCAACTCTGTTATTGGGACGCTTGCCAAACACTGTAACTCTGACAAAATACTCGTAATTGAAACGCACTACGTCCATCATCTCTCGCAAAGAGATGTCATGCTTGACTGACTGACTGACACAAGGGTTTTAGGCAAGCGTCATGTGACATGCCGCGTGCAGCAGCATATCCTGTCAGCTAGGTCGCCCTCACCCAATCGAGACCACCCTGCCTAAATGTTATTTTCCTCTAATTCAAACAATGTTTTATGGTACTTGGCTGGAATAACGCACTGGCCTCGTTGCTTTGTCGTCATCTTCCTGTCATCGTCATCTCAGTCAGTCGCATCTCGCACTCACCCTGGAAATGCAATAACCACCAAAACTGCTTTCATGTTTGCACTCTGCAGAGAAAAAAACCCGCTCTACTTGAGCAACTAAGAACTCTAAAATGGGTCGTCGCATCCTTGTCAGAAAGGAGTGGTGGTGTTGGTGCTGGTGGTGGTGGTGTAATGTAAACTGACAAAACGAAATGAGAGATGTAGATATAACAGCTCAGGCACAACTGTTCGCTAAAAAAACGCCCAAATTTTCTATTTGCCATGGATGATTCAATACTAACAAATGAATAGGTAGTTGAAGAGCTTTCTGTTTTTTCAGGGCATGGGTTTTTTCATTAAAATAAACTAATTTCGTCCACTTGAAGCATCAGCTTCTGATAACGTTGGTTAAATTTTCGGGGTGCAATATGCCAAAAAAGGGGTTTGTTCTAAAGGGTTTCTTAAGCCAAGCACAGAGGAAGATGAGTAAAGTTTCTTTTACAAGCTAAAATGTGTATTTATACGGTTGATTAGAAGTAAGCAATTGAAGGAAGGAAAAAGTAGATACCCAACAAAGGCAGAACAGATCGTTAAATCAGCTTGATTGTATAGAAAACCTTATTCAGCCAGGCTGAATTACATCTTTCCTATTAAAAAAAGTCTAATTCAGCTGGGCTGAATTAAAGTTTTCTCATAGAAAACTCAATTCAGCTGGGCTGAATTAAAGTTTTCTCATAGAAAACTCAATTCAGCTGGGCTGAATTAAAGTTTTCTCATAGAAAACTCAATTCAGCTGGGCTGAATTAAAGTTTTCTCATAGAAAACTCAATTCAGCTGGGCTGAATTAAGGTTTTCTCATAGAAAATTCAATTCAGCTGGGCTGAATTACAGTTTTCTCATAGAAAACTCAATTAAGCTAGGCTGAATTAAAGTTTTCCCATAGAAAACTCAATTCAGCTAGGCTGAATTAAAGTTTTCCCACAGAATACTCAATTCAGCTATGCTGAACTAAAGTTTTCTCATAGAAAACTCAATTCAGCTAGGCTAAACTAAAGTTTTCCCATAGAAAACTCAATTCAGCTAGGCTGAATTAAAGTTTTCTCATAGAAAACTCAATTCAGCTTGGCTGAATTAAAGTTTTCTCATAGAAAACTCAATTCAGCTGGGCTGAATTAAGGTTTTCTCATAGAAAACTCAATACAGCTGGGCTGAATTAAAGTTTTCTCATTGAAAACTCAATTCAGCTGGGCTGAATTAAAGTTTTCCAATAGAAAACTCAATTCAGCTAGGCTGAATTAAAGTTTTCCCATAAAAAACTCAATTCAGCTAGGCTGAATTAAAGTTTTCCCATAGAAAACTCAATTCAGCTATGCTGAATTAAAGTTTTCCTTTGGGAAGCTCAATTCAGCTAGGCTGAATTAAAGTTTTCTCACAGAAAACTCGATTCAGCTAGGCTGAATTAAAGTTTTCTCATAGAAAACTCAATTCAGCTGGGCTGAATTAAAGTTTTCTCATAGAAAATTCAATTCAGCTAGGCTGAATTAAAGTTTTCTCATAGAAAACTCAATTCAGCTGGGCTGAATTAAAGTTTTCTCATAGAAAACTCAATTCAGCTGGGCTGAATTAAAGTTTTCTCATAGAAAACTCAATTCAGCTGGGCTGAATTAAAGTTTTCTCATAGAAAACTCAATTCAGCTGGGCTGAATTAAAGTTTTCCTATGGAAACCTTATTCAGTCAGGCTGAATTAAAGTTTTCCTATGGAAAACCTTATTCAGCCAGGCTGAAGTAAAGTTTTCCTATGGAAAACCTTATTCAGCCAGGCTGAATTAAAGTTTTCCTATGGAAAACCTTATTCAGCCAGGCTGAATTAAAGTTTTCCTATGGAAAACCTTATTCAGCGTAGCTGAATTGAGTTTTCTTTGAGAAAACTTTAATTCAGCCCAGCTGAATTGAGTTTTCTATGAGAAAACTTTAATTCAGCCTAGCTGAATTGAGTTTTCTATGAGAAAACTTTAATTCAGCCTAGCTGAATTGAGTTTTCTTTAAGAAAACTTTAATTCAGCTTAGCTGAATTGACTTTTCTAGGGAAAATCTTTTATTCAGCCTAGCTGAATTGAGTTTTCTATGGCAAAACTTAAATTCAGCCTAGCTGAATTAAGTTTTCTATGAGAAAACTTTAATTAAGCCTAGCTGAATCGAGTTTTCTATGAGAAAACTTTAATTCAGCCCAGCTGAATTGGGTTTTCTATAGCAAAACTTCAATTCAGCCTGGCTGAATTGAGTTTTTAGTTCATTAAATTCAGCCTGGCTGATTTGATATACGTCTTCCAATCGAACCAAGATGAAGTTAATGTTTCCATTAACATTTTCAAATTAATTCCTCTATTGATTTACTAGTCACCTCAATCGTATAGAGAAATATTTAAATTTAAATTTTTTTGTAGCTATATCAAACTATAACATAAATTAAGCCCTTATTTATTCGATTGTAACACAATTTTATTTAAGGTGTTTTTTGTTGTTTTCTTATTCTAAATCCTCCCCTAATAGTCTCGCATTTCCAACTTTTCCCCTCATTCAACTTGAAAAGCATGGGAAAATTGTGTAGAACTACGTTTAGTGTCATTGACATTTCCACCAAGCAAATCGTTTTCGAAATGGGAATTCAATTCGTTGTAAATTTATTATCATCACATTACTAAATACGAATGGCCACAAACAAACAGGGAACTGCTACTGCTAATCAAGTCCCCCTGGTGGAATTTGGAAAATTAAAAAATTAACACTATCAAATGCAGAGCTAGAGACTAATCGTTAGGAAGGGACAAAACAAAATAAACTGAAAGCCCTAATGGCCATGTCATTGACAGTAATTTCATACTCCTATCATTGGCAGATAGATGGACAGACAGGCAGACAGACAGACGGACGGACAAGAGAAGCATACGTTTGCTTGTACACAGTTTGTCATTCAGTCATCCATGGCATTCGTCCATGTCAATGAAACTATTAGAAAGGGACATGGTTATTGTCATCCCCCCTTCTAACTTCAAATACCCCCACCAAAAATTTCCATCGCAATCGTCATCACCATCATCAACATCGTTACTCTGGTTTTGTTTGCATGGCCACTCATTTGCTTGGCATTCTCTTCAAATTGAAAATGAAATCAATAGCAATTCTATTAATTCAATACTAAAACATAATCGAATGACTGATGGGTGGGGTAGGGGAAAAGTGTAACAGAGGAATGGGGCCCTATGGGGAGCAGAAAGTGTAGAGAGAAATCATTTGATAAGTGACCGGAAATAACTGAAACGTGTCATTTATGGGGAGACTCCTTAATAAGAAAACAGCATAACCACTACAAAGAGGATGCTGATGGTGGCAAAGACTATGTTCGTACCACAGCTACAGCTACAGCCCCCATCCTTAACTTGGCTTATGAAAATCAGCAAATCCTTAAAAATGCCATGAATAGAGAGAGTATGGGTGGGGGTGGGGGGCTCTAAATATGAAATGAATCTGGAAATATTTATGATTTTTTTTTTTTTACTTTGTTCTTCCGCCTGAAAATTGTTGAGCCATAACAAAAGTAATGATTGGGAAATGGGGCTCCATGTCAGTTTCCAAAACCATTACTTTCAGTTAAAACCCATTAAGTAGGAGTATGAGGATTTGCTATAATTTTTTATTTGCTTTGGGGTCACGATGACAAAGAAACTTTGTCACCATTGTTGTTGCGGATTTAGGGAGGGTGTTGGTGGCAAAAGTTGGTTAACTGCAAAATATTTGGTATTTCATGCATTTTATTTTGCCATATGTCTGACCTTATTTGCCTTTATCGACCGCAAGCCATTTTCTTGGGTTATGAATCATTAAGCACTGATAAGGTTAAATAAACGATTCTAGTGGCACTTGTTAAAAAAAAAAAAAAACGAAATACAGGGCATATGTTCTACATATTTGTTAAATTTAAATTATTGTTGACACTTATAAAAAAAAAAGTGGAATACAATTTTTTTAATGGGGCTGTGTACGCCAAGAGATTAAAGGCTAATGAAATAAATTTCAGCTGCCAATATAGAAAACTAAAGTCAATTACTATGCTATAGACAATAAGGTCTTGCTTTAAAAAAATGTCCATATATATCTTCCGATTAATTTTTAAGTGGAAAGACCCCCTTGTTTTATTCTTAGAGGGTATTCGCACAAAGAGATTGTTTATGACTAAGTAAACACGGGTTGAGGTCCGTTAGGATGAATTCCAAGAACCCACCACCATGGATTCTTTTAAATGTAAATAAACCAATAAATATAAAGGGTAATTTTTTAGCTATTATCATTTTGGCAACACTGGTCTAAACAGCTTACGCACGTTTTGTGTTTTGTTTCACTGTCAAAAATCTTCAGCTTAAGTTTAAGGACTAGACCCGAAGGACAACGAATGATAAATTAGGTCACAAAATTATGTGACCTTATCTAGACTTGAAGAGGTCTACTCTCTGCTTTGCTGTCATTGGCTAGAAAAGACATCTCAGTCATTGTGTCCGTCATGACAGGTCACTGTCTAATCGGAAAACATGCTGACAGACTGAAGGTTGCCAGCAACGACTTTTGCAGAAGCAGTGAGGACATCGAAGAAGAAGAGACTATAGAACACCTTCTGTGTGTGTGTGTTTCGCACTAGCAGTTAGAAGGAGTTCCACTTTAGGTACTCATTTCTTTGATCAAATGCAAATTTTGCCCATGAACATTCCACTAAGGAACAGAGGCAAATTTCTCACATATGAATGAGTGCAGTTCGATTCAAGTTTAAGCTCAATGATAAGGGGCCTCCATTTCATAGCCGAGTCCGAACGGCGTGCCGCAGTGCGACACCTCTTTGGAGAGAAGTTTTACATGGCATAGTACCTCACAAATGTTGCCAGCATTAGGAGGGGAAAACCAATGCTGAAAATTTTTTTCTGAAGGTCTCGCCAGGATTCGAACCCAGGCGTTCAGCGTCATAGGCGGACATGCTAACCTCTGCGCTACGGTGGCCTCCGTGGTATCACAATGGACGAAAACGTCTCAGTGAGTCCGATGGCAGACTGCCACTTAATCCTAACATAACCTCACCATCTTCAGTTTGGTCTATAATTTAGCCATGAATCGTCTTACGAACGAATAGAGCTTGCAAATTATTGCATTTGCTATGTAAAGAAAGTTCATCGCGCGAATTTCATTTTTGCTTCAATGGGTACGTAAACAAGCAGAATTTTCGGTTTTGGAGTGAAGATCAGCCAGAAGCATTCCAAAAGCTACCAACGCATTCAGAAAAAGTCACAGTTTGGTGCGGTTTATGGGCTGGTCGCATCATTGGACTGTACTTCTTTAAAGATGATGCGAATCGTAACGTAACTGTGAATGGTGAGCACTATCGTGAGATGATATCCAACTTTGTTTTTTGACCAAAATGCAAGAGCTTGACTTGCATGACATGTGGTTTCAACAAAACGGAGCCTCATGCCACACCGCACGCGTAACAAAGGGTTGTTGAGAGGCGAGTTTGGTGAACATTTTATTTCACGTTCGGGATCGGTCAATCGGCCGCCTAGATCGTGCGACCGCCAAATAATAGACTAAAGGGGGCCTATTTTTTGGGGGGCTATGTTAAAGCTCATGCCTATACAGACAAGCCCGCTTTAATTGATGCATTGGAAGACAACATTGAAGCTTTAATTCGTGAGATACCGGCCGAAATATTGGAGAGAGTATGCCAAAAATGGTTTAAGCGGATGGACCATTTGAGGCGCAGTCACGGTCATCTTTTGCATAAAATATTCAAATAAAGATTTCATGCATTTTTGTGATGTATGTTTTTTTTTAACTTTCCTATAGCTCATGAAAAATCACGCTTTACAATATCCCTAATAAAAGAAGTTGCATAGACTTTTATGCGGATGGTTCCAAACTAGACAACCAGTTGGGCTTTGGGGGAGTCATACAGACCGGTCTCCCTTCTCTTAGCATTAGCCCAGACGCTTGAGGGATTGCTTCTCCCGAGCCTCGTTGGAGGATTTCCATTCGCCGAGCATCAGCATGGATTTCGAAGACTCGAAGCATCGTAGCGCGGAGGTTAGCATGTCCGCCTTTGCCGCCAGCATTGGAACCCAGCCGTTCGGTTCCAATGCTGGCCGCATTTGTGAGGTACTTGCCATGTAAAAACTTCTCCCCAAAGAGCATGCCGTTCGAACTTGGCTATAAAAAGTAGGCCCCTTATCATTGTGCTTAACTTCGGAATCGGACAGCACTTTTCGCCTGTTTCTTATGGAATGTTCATGGGCAAATTTGCAAATTTTGCATAGCACAACAACTGCTTTGCATGCCATCACCGCACACTTTTGCCGTGGCTTCAATCAGCCCAGGCCATGTGATAGGACGGTCCTAGTGGCACTGGACCTATAAAAGGCATTCGACACGGTCAGCCATGACACACTATTTAAAGAAATCGCCAATACGTCCCTTCAGCCAGTCCTGAAATACTGGTTCGCGAATGAACTATGTGATCGCCTGTCATTTAGGTAATTTAGGGATAAAAACTCGAAGCACTGTAGACTGAAACAGGAAATTCCCCAAGGCGGGGTGATATCTTCAGCACTGTTTAACCTTTACCTACCCTCCATTCCATCCGCTCCAGGCGTCATAGAGATCGTATTATATGATGATGATGACATCTGCGATAGGTTGAACGTCTACATTGATGAACGATAATGGCATCAGGCCCCCCACCCGTTGAAAGGGTTCTTGAGAATCTAGACGTAAATAAATCCCCCGGCCCGGATGGCATATCAACACTTGTCTTGTGCAAGTGTTCTTCGAGGCTTGCTCGCCCATTACGCAACCTTTTCAATCTTGCCTACAGTGCGGGCGTCTTCCCGGCGCGTTGGAAGGTTGCGAACGTTCAGCCAATATCCAAGAAGGGTGAGCCGAACAACCCTGCGAATTATCGGCCAATTGCGATATGCTTCGCTCTCTCCAAGGAGAGCACGGTTAATTACCATCTTGTGAGGTATTTAGAGTATGGGTTCCGCAGAATTCGCTCTATGGTCGTCGACCTCTTGGCACTTCTGTTGGAACTTTGGAGTCGCTCTATCCACCGGTTGGGTGAGAGTAAGGTTGTGGCTGTGGATATTGATATTGGGATATTGGGTCTGGCACGGTGCACTACTATCAAAGCTTATCGCATTTGGTGTCGGTAATGGCTTTGTTCGATTTATTTTGAGCTTTCTCAGAGATCTTACTATACGAGTCGTTATATTGTAGATGGATTCTCATCCAATGAGCATAATTTGGCCGCAGGTGTATCCCAGGGCTCTGTCCTTTCTCCTTCTCTTTTTCTTATTTTCATCAACGATCTGTTGAGTCAGACATCGAATCCGATCTACTCATTTGCGGATGACAGTAATCTCTGTCATTCGAACTCATTCGACCATAGGCCGAGTCTTTGGTGGGTTATGGATTATACATTCTGCCAGGATTTGCTGGCCATTTCTGAGTGGGGTACCAGGGACCACACTAAACACGTCACCTGTTTAACTGCCCAGCCAAACCCACTCGACTCAGAGACAGAGCCATTCACTTGTGTATAGTCGCAGAGTTCCTGGATCTGGATACTCTACAAAATCAAGCAGACGAAAGATAGAACTCAACACGCTACTACAACAACAACATACAGGGTGGCTGATGAAAGCCGCTACCAAAAAAAAATGTAATAACTTTTTTTCTATTTAATAATAATAATTTAATAATTAATTTAATTAATTAATTAATTAATTTAATTAATAATAATTTAATAATTAATTTAATAATTTAATTTAACATGAATAAAAGAAAAATGTATTCCATACACCGAAAAAAAAATGTAGCAATATTCATCATTGTAGCAATATTCATCAGCCACCCTGTACATTGAAAACACCATAGTTTTTACTCTATAATATAAACGTTTTTAAATCGCCTAGGTGGGGGTTTGTAAATTTTCTTTTCAAAATTTTCGTCGGAAAATTTTATTTTAGAGGCAGTTTTTATGATGAGAGCTTGTGGAATTATGCTAGAGTATTTGTTATAAGGATGTAAGCCTTAAATATGCATGTGGAAAAAAAAAACATCTAATAAATTATGCAGCTTCACAATTCGACACACCCCTCATTGTTTTTCAAATAAAGTACGCGAACGATTTTCGTAAACAAATTAAAATTTTCTCAACTCTTTATTGTTAGAATAGGAAGATTTGAAATTCCATAGTTAAATACAATTAATTGTTAGCAGTTGTAAATACTGACGAAAATGCTAGGGGGGGGGGGGCTTATCCCCCCAGGACCCCCCCTCCTAGCTACGCCAATGTTTGTGTGTATCAGTTAGTTTATTAATTGTCCTGTCTAATGCAATTTGTTTACCTAATTATGTAGTGTCTATTAATGTTGCATACTTTTAGGCATATTTCGAAAATATGTTTTCCCTATTAAAAAGACTTATGGCAGTTGTATCGTAGCCAATATAATTTGCATTTCCTTTGTATATGGTTATATGAAGTTGTAAAGGAAATTTAAATATTCCCTTCACCTCTCTCTCCTATAGACTGAGAAGTAAATTTCTTAAAAAAAAATGTTCACATTTGACCTTTAAACTCAATTTCATTTAGATACATTTCAACAAAACCATTTATCAATGGATTATCATTTCGTATTTCTCATTTTTATCTCAAAGCCAGCAATTGATGACTTTAACTAAAAATTGAGAAAAAAAATGGGATTTTTTCAAGGGATTATTTCTTCCTACATTTGTTTGGCTTCATTACAGAAAAAAAGTCCTTTGCAATTGTTTTCCAAAAGGCCAAATATAACCCCACCCCAGCTAGCTCTTCAAGTGTTGCGGATAATGAAGCTTTGCTGATCTTCTTATTAGTGGCGTCTGTTTCTATTTTTACTGCAAAATATTGCCATTTTCTTCGTCACACTGATAGCACCAAATAATGGTTACTCTTATCCACACTCTCTCTCTCTCTATTTGTGATGCTTTCCCTTGGACTTAGTAGATGGAGTGTGGTGGGGGTGGCATGGGTGTAGTATTATCAAAGCACCATCACCATAAAAACAATTACTATTCTATTATGCTTCGTTTACTGCTTTCTTTGCTTTGGCCATTACTAGGCAAACACGTCTGAAAAATAGTGTCTTGCCTGGGGAAAGGCGGCGGCAGCCTTCCTGGTAGACATCACTTGGAAACCATTGAATCAATAAATTCTTCTTTTTCTTCTTCATAGTCTTTGTCAGTTTCGCCAAACACCATTGCATCCGGGAAATGGTTGCTTGCCACGTCCAACACATCCCTTTCTTTTCTCCTCTTTATGGGGGGGGGGGGGGGGGGTTCTTCCCCTTAAATAGCATAGAGGCGGGAAAAAAAACTTAATAAATTTTAGGCATTTGCCTTAAAATCTTTTAGATAAATAGCAAAAATTCAGTTGGCTTAACTCGGGGTTTTATCGTCACTAACCGTTTTTATTTGCCATGGATAATAAGTTGAATTTTCCAGCATCAAAGCAAATTGAATAGAAAGTGAAAGAGGATTAAATTCTTTGACTAGGCGAGTAAGAAGAAGGGGGCCCCAAAAATAATAGACTGATGGCACATTTGAGATATCCGTAAAGTCTGAAAAGTGTTGAAGCGAAAACATAAACTAAATGGAAAATCTTGTTGCCAGTGTATGGGAATTTGTAGCCATTTCCTTTGGCCTGTTTCCGCTGTATGCCCAAGAATTTCCGGCTTTTTTTCTTCTTAAACATCTTGCAATGGCTTAAGTGAAGACTAGCAAAAGCGGAAATTTAATATTGCGTGATGAGGTCAACTAGATAAGTTAATTACTAGGGTGGGGTTTTAATTGATTTCTGTCTAGAGTGAAACTTTCCCTTCCATTCATAGCATAGACAATCTTAACTACTTTTTTTTTTGATAAAACATTGCAAGACTTTGAGGGATTTTTTGTTTTGATTTACTTGGAACATGAGAGTTATTTTTTTTTTCATTGGTCTTAAAACTATAGCCCTTCCTGTTTTTCTTCAACCCCTCTTGCAATTTGTTCTCTTCTTTTGCCTTCTTTATATTATGGCCATAATTAAAGTTGTGATGTTAAGTCCTTGTAATGTTTACATGTGAGTGATTACACTCCCATTACAGTTAATGCAATTTAATTATCTCTACAAACGCATCCCAACAAGGATTCAACAAAGAATCCTTGCTTGCTTGCTTTGCTTTCTTTTGATGCTTATGACGTTGTGATATATGAAGCAGATACATGGCCAAGGGAGGTTATGGCTTAAGTGGGCACATGTACCGTGGTAAGTTCATCCATGTATATGAAGAGCCAATAATATTCCCCCCTTTTCTATAACAAAGAACTTCATAGAAGTTTTTCCTATTTTTTTGGGGGGGTGGGGGTTTAGCTTGAATAATGTGATGTGCAGGGTGGTGATGGCTGTAAATGAAAAGTATTAATGGAGTAAACCACAAATCGGCCATTAAAGTAAAAACATTACATGTCAATGGTTAAAAACAGTGACTAAGAGCGAAATGTTTATGTACAGAGATGGAAATGTTGCTTAAGTGAAATGAATGCAAGTATGCAGACCCTTGAATAAAACACATATCCAGCACCGAGAACATCCTTTGTGAAATTCTCCGCAAGTTTTCTTACAATATGAAGTCATCTTGAAGTTCAATAGACCAAGCAGAAGTTCATAAGCAAAAACCCATTCATTTGGATAAGAACTGCGCTGCGATTAGAAAGATGCAAATTGAAAGAAAAATTTATAAGGGAAAATTATTATTATACCGGCTTAAGGACTTTCAAAATTTCGACATCCATGTGCAATTTCATGCAAATTGGTTTAGAATTAATAAAACAATTTGAAAGAAGGGTTAATAAGGGACTATAAACCCGACTGTCTACCGCATGGATGTTGTGAAGACTGAAAAAAGTCACATGTAAATTTTAGGAAAATCGCATAACAATTTCTTATTTCAGGTGTTCAAAAGCAAATCGTAGAATATCAGCATACATGGGAGCTATATCGGTATATGCCCATATTTGAATAATGTTGACCTGAATATTGGAATCCACAGCATGTTATGAACTTCATACATAATTGTTTAGGTAAACAAATAATAATGATGCATGTTAATATTTTATCACAATGGACAAAAACGTCCAAGTGAGTCTGATGGCAGACTGCCATCATTAAATTAAATTTTTGTTTTTGGCCAAGAAATTGTGCACACATGTGCCACCAGAATATAGCACGAAAACAGAAGTAACAGATAACAATTTGCGATCTTTTAAATTTCAATATCAATTCTTATCAAAAAGTTATTTAGATTTTAATTTTTTGGTACTATGGGTGGTATGATTTATTTTAATTAAAACAAAAAGTTATTTTATAGCTCTAAAAGAATTGATAATGCAGTAAGACTTGCACGGAATAATACAATTTTTCAGTCTTCATTGATAAATGATTGTCATTTTCATGTGTGCAAACAATATTGTAAATTTTAGATATACACATGCTTTAATTAATAAGTTTTTGCAAATGAACAAGAAATTGTGCACACATGCACCAGTGAAAAATATTCTCTAAAAAGGAATAAGCGAAAATAATTATTTATTTTTATAATTTGCAAATCAAATCGCATCGCTCAGTAAAGAGTTTTATACTTTTGGCACTATGAATGGTATGATTTATTTTAATTAAAATAAAAAAAATCATTTTATGGCGCTAAACGAATTGATAAAGCAGAAAGACTTGCACAGTGTAATAGCATTTCTTAGGTTGTAGTCTTAAATGATAGTCAATTTCATGTGTGCAGACTATGCTGTATATTTTAAAATGTTTTTCAATAAATATAATTTTCTATATGACCAAGAAATAGTGCCCACAAACGCCACCGGAATATTTTTCGAAAGAAGAAATAAGGTAAAACAATTTGCTAGCTGTATTGGTATATGCCCAGATTTGAACTATTTTGACCTCAATGTTAGAATCCGCAACATGCTATAACCTTCATACATAATTTTTAGTTAAAAAAAACCAAAATGGTGCATGTTTATATTCAAAATTAAATTCTTGTTTTTGGCCAAGAAATTGTGCACACATGCGCCACCAGAATATAGCACGAAAACAGAAGTAACGGATAATAATTTTACGATTTTTTAAATTCAAATATCAATTCTTATCACTCAGTTATTCAGGTTTTAATTTTTTGGTACTATGGGTGGTATGATTTATTTTAATTAATACAAAAAACTATTTTTTTGGCGCTAAACGAATTGATATAGCAACAAGACTAGCACACAATAATAACATTTATTAGCCTTCATTTTTTAATGGTAGCCATCTTCATGTGTGCAAATATTATTGTAAACTTTTTATTTAAGGTTTTTGTTAACTTTTTTTTATGACCAAGAAATTGTGCACACAAGCACTAGAAAAATATATTCTGAAAGAAGAAATAAGCCAAAACAATTTTTGATTTTCAAAATTTACATATCAATCCAGATGGTTAGTAATATAGGATTTTAGTTTATTGGTATTATGGATGGTATGCTTTATTTTAATTAAAACAAAAAATTATTTTATGGCGCTAAACAGCATGATTTTTATTATGGGTGCAATGGGTGGTATGATTTATATTAATTAAAACAAAAACATTAATTAATAGTTGTAAACGAATTGATCCAGTAACAAGACTTGCATACGAAAATAGAAATTCTGAGTTCGATTAGGAAATTGACAACCGTTTTCATGTGTGCCAGCGATATTGCAAATACAAATTTTGCCCATGAACATTCCTCTAAGGAACAGGGGCAAACTTCTCACATATCAATGAGTGTAGTCCGATTTAAATTTAAGCTCAATGATAAGGGGCCGAGTCCGAACGGCGTGCCGCAGTGCGACACCTCTTTGGAGAAAAGTTTTGCATGGCATAGTACCTCACAAATGTTGCCAGCATTAGGAGGGGAAAACCACCGCTGAAAATTTTTCTTCTGATGGTCACGCCAGGATTCGAACCCAGGCGTTCAGCGTCATAAGCGGACATGCTCATTCTGATCTACGGTGGCCTCCGCCAGCGATATTTCTTATGTTTAATATTGTGCACACATGCGCCACCGTAGGGTAACACGAAAGAAGAAATAAACGAAAGCGATTTGTGATATTCCACATTTGTATATCAGTTCGTTTAGCTTAGTAACACTGGTTTTAGATTTTGTTGGTCCAATGGGTGGTATGATTTATTTAAATTAAACAAAAACATTATTTTATGGCGTTAAACGAATTGATACAGTAGCAAGATGTACAAAAAATTAAAGTATTTTCCAGATTTGTTGGGGCAATGGTAGTCGTTTTCATGTGTGCAAACAATATTGCAACTTTTAAAGTTTAAAATAAAAACAAAACGAGTGTATAGAGTGATCCATGACAGCAACTCTCTTTTTTCCCTTATAAATCTGTCTTACTTGTTATTAATCCTCTGGCCTACAATTTAAAATATCCATCTCTGCTTATTATGGCCTTCTTGGCTTATAAACAACCCCCCTTAGATTTTAAGAAAATGCAGGACTAAAATAATTCCTTGAAATACTACAGCCAACACTGCATTACATGTGTCTCTCGTCTTTCTTCTTTTGTTTATGTGTGAATGCCAAAGTGTGTCCGGGAATGACAGTGGTGGGTGTGGGTGGATGGGATACACCTAAACATTAACATCAACAGGATTAATGTCCCATTTGAATGCCTGGGCAAAACAAAAACAAATGCCTAATGAAATGTCTTTCAATAGAGAAACCAGAACGGCAGCGATGGCTATGACGATGAGACGACGACACCCTTTTATTATTGCTTTGCCTTTCTTGCAAAAATATTATTTCTTTTATGCGTGTTTTATATAATGTCGATGTGGTTGTTGTCTTGTGTTTCCTTACAAAGAATTACAAACATACACACACACAATCACATGTTCCCTGTGTGGAAAAAAAACAACAACAAACTACACAAGTAATTGGGATTCAACATAAGCTTAGGCATACAAACCGAGAATGTTTAGAGACGAATATAACCATAGTGCGAGAGAGAGAGAGAGAGGGAGAGCGAATGAGTATGTACACAGTCTTGTTTTGTGTACAGATGGGGAAGTAAACATTTGTGCATCAATGTTTATTTGGACGGTGTGTGTGTGTACATCTGTTTATAAACTTAAATAAGTATGCGAGTGTATGCTGATATGCTGCTTAAGCACACATAAATATTTAGCAACAAAAAAGCCAAGAAATGGCAAGAGCAAAATAACTTAAAAAAAAGCCAAGAACTGCAAACGACGTTTAAGACGGCCCAATGAAAGTGTTATATTACCGAAACGGATATTAAAGAGGAGGAAGTGTTTGCAACAGTGTCAACATAGCCTACAGTATTGGCAAGAAGTATTTTGGCAGTCAAAGGTAATCAACGTTCAAAAAGTAAATTATTTTATGGAAACTCTTTGTTTATGAAACAAATTTCTTTTGAAAAGTATGGAGTTTTCAATATTCTATTACTTATTTAAGATTCAAAGTGTAGAGCTTTGTTATACCCACTAGTCTAGTATTTACGTTTGTAACACCTTGAAATATTGATCTGCGTAAAGTGTATATATTCTGGATCGTCTCGACATTCTGAGTCTATCTGGCCATGTCCGTCCGTCTGTCGAAATCACGATAGCGGTCGAAACTAGCGGTTTGAACTAAGGCGTTCAGCGTCGTAGGCGGACATGGTCATCTGTGCCCCAAGATGTTCTTTTTTTTTTTTTTGGAAGAAGCACAAATTTTTCCGTGATCACACCAGCGGGGATGCAAATTTGCCCATGAACAGACGGGATATTTCTCTCATATCAATGATTGCTCCAATTTTTAGTTTAAGCTCAAGGATAATAGACCTGCAGTGTCCGAACGATGTGCCGCACAGCGACACAAGTAACAGAGACTGTTTAACATGGCAGAATGTCGCCAAGGCTGAAAAATTGTCTGATTTGAATCTAGGCGTTCAGAGTTATAGGCGGACACCCAGATACTTCTGTCATACCGATTCAATTTTATCCTCAACGATGGAATGGGAACTCTTATTTAAAGCCGAGTCTGAACGGCGTGTCACAGAGCGACAGCTCTTAGTAGGGAAGCTAAAGACGTCTGAATATATAAAAACAAGTAAAAATGCAAATTTTGCCCATGAACTTTCCACTAAGGAACCGGGGCAAACTTCTCATATATCAATGAGTGCAGTCCGATTCAAGTTCAATGATAAGGGGCCTTATTTTTATAGCCGAGACCGAACGGCGTGCCGCAGTGCAACACCTCTTTGGAGAGAAGTTTTAATGGACATAGTACCTCACAAATTTTGCCAACATTAGGAGGGGAAAACCACCGCTGAAAATTTTTTTCTGATGGTCTCGCCAGGATTCGAACCCAGGCGTTCAGCGTCATAGGCGGACATGCTAACCTCTGCGCTACGGTGGCCTGAAAACAAGTAAAAAGGTATTAAGTTCGGTCTGCCAAATTTCAACAAAATCGGGTAATGAATAAAGCTTTAATGAGCCTCAGACCCTTAATCGGGATATCGGTCTGTATGGCAGCTATACCTAAATATAGTCGGGTCCGAACAATATTTGGGACGGATATCGGGTACATTAAGAATACCCACTGTTTCTCATTGTTTCAAATTTCAGCGAAGTCGGTCAAAAAATAAAGATTTTATGGGCTTCAGACCCTTTATTGGCAGATCGGTCTGTATGGCAGCTATATCTAAATATAGTCCGATCTGAACCACATTTGGGTCCTATGTTAGGAAACGTAAAACTACTCAATGTTTCAAATTTCAGCGAAATCGGTTAAAAAATAAAGATTTTATGGGCTTTAGACCCTTAATCGGCAGATCGTTCTATATTGCAGCTATACCTAAATAAAGTCCGATTAGGTCACATATCAGGAGACTTAAGATAACCCTCTGTTTCAAATTTTATCAAAATCGGTTAAAAAATAAAGATTTTATGGGCTTCAGACCCTTTATCGGCAGATCGGTCTATATGGCAGCTATATCTAAATATAGGTCGATCTGAACCACATTTGGGTCCTATATTAGGAGGCGTAAAACTACTCAATGTTTCAAATTTCAGTGAAATCGGTTAAAAAATGAAGATTTTATGGGCTTTAGACCCTTTATCTGGAGATCGGTCTATATGGCAGCTATACCTAAATATAGTCCAATTTGTTTCATATTTAGGTCGAATATCAGGAGGCTTAAAATAACTCCCTGTTTCAAATTTTATCGAAATCGGGTAATAAATAAAGCTTGTATAAGCTTCAGACCCTTTATCGGCAGATCGGTATATATGACAGCTATATCTAAATATAGTCCGATCTGAATCACATTTGGGTCCTATATTAGGAGGCGTAAAACTACTCAATGTTTCAAATTTCAGCGAAATCGGTTAAAAAATAAAGCTTTTATGGGCTTTAGACCCTTTATCTGGAGATCGGTCTATATGGCAGCTATACCTAAATATAGTCCAATTTGATCCATATTTAACTCCCTTTATCTAATTTTAATAAAATCGGTTAATAAATAAAGCTTTTATGGGCTTTAGACCCTTTATCTGGAGATCGGTCTATATGGCAGGTATACCTAAATATAGTCCGATCTGAACCACATTTGGGTCCTATGTTAGGAAACGTAAAACTACTCAATGTTTAAAATTTCAGCGAAATCGGTTAGAAAATAAAGATTTTAGGGGCTTTAGACCCTTTATCTGGAAATCGGTCTATATGGCAGGTATATCTAAATATAGTCCAATTTGATCCATATTTAGGTCGGATATCAGGAGGCTTAAGATAACTCTCTTTTCCAAATTTCATCAAAATCGGTTAATAAATAAAGCTTTTATTGGCTTCAGACCCTTTATCGACACATCGGTATATATGACAGCTATATCCAAAAATGGTCCGATTTGGCCCGTTCAATAACTTAACCAGCGTGCATCAAAAAGACGTAAAATTGCAAATTTTGCCCTTGAACACTCCACAAAGGAACAGGGGCAAACTACTCACATATCAATGAGTGCAGTCCGATTCAAATTAAAGCTCAATGATAAGGGGCCTCCTTTTTATAGCCGAGTCCGAACGGCGTGCCGCAGAGCGACACCTCTTTGGAGAGAAGTTTTTCATGGCATAGTACCTTACAAATGTTGCCAGCATTAGGTAGGAAAAACTACCGCAGAATTTTTTTTGAACTGTGCCAACTTTCAGCTCAATATCTCAATTTTTGAAGGTTGTAGAGTGATTACAACAGACGGACGGACAGATGGATAGACGGACAGACACACGGACATCGTTAAATCGTCTTAGAATTTTTCCGAAATATATATACTTTGTAGGGCCGGAAATTGATATTTCCATGTGTTGCAAAGGGAATGACTAAATGAATATACCCCCTATCCTTCGGTGGTGTATATAAAAAAATGTCACCAACCTTATTGATGTGGTCGCCAGGATTCGAACCCAAGCGTTTAGCAGCATATGCTGATATCGTATGAAGTTTTTGCATTTTGAAATCTTCCAAGGACCTTAAGAAAAGCGATACTGAGGCGGCTGCTTTTGCCGATGAAAGAATCCCTCGGGTCAATGCGGTACGCGATCCATGTTGGAGAGCCACATACGATTTAGACGGGTATTTTTTCTTATTAAAATTTCAAAATTCTCTCCAATATTTTCTCATCATACTATAAACACCATGAAATGCATACATCTAGTGTTACTTTGGGCAAAAAGGAAGCAAACAAGTAAACGCTTATTTGACTCAGCAACATTTTGCGATTACATTGAAGTTGCTTGGTGGCTTAGAATGCTGGTTTGGCTAGCTGGATGGTTGGCTGGCTAGCTGGCAGTCTAAGTGAAAATATTGTCGGCCATTTGAGAAGGCGAGAGACAAAAAAAAACCGCCAGCCAGAACGAAACAAATTTAACATTTCACAGCCATGGCGCGACAGATACTGAAATTTGAACATATGTATGACCATAGATGGTAGATATTCACATGCGACCACACAAACATTTGTTTGTGTCCACGGCAAGGAAATGACCAAAATGCTTAAAAGATTAGGCGATGACACAACAAACGCCTTGCGCTTGGGTGTTGTGTGGTGGCCAATGCCTGGCCTTGCCAGCGATACCAGGTCTGGATGTTGTTTTGTTTATGGTGACAGTTGAATAATAAATGTAAGCGGCAGCAGTGACAAGTTAGCTCCCAACACAACACTTAGCAGATATGCTATGTTGTGGACTGACTATAAGCATAAACGGCAAAAAAAAAAACAGAGAAATGTTTGAAGATGGCTATTGACACTTCAGGGAGGAAATTAAATGTGATGGATAACAGCAGCATAAATACAAATACTAGAAATGTATGCCTTAATAGTAGTAAAGTTGATAGCCTAGGGGAAATTAATAATGACAGTTACATTGCGGACAGCTTCATCTCTTCATCTTCCTCTTCAGCAGAGTTAGCTTTTCGTTTTCATTTATTTTCTTTCATTTCATTTTTATGTTTAGCTTTTCTTCAGACTTTTTTTTCCTTTTTTTCTTGTTTACTATTGCTTTAATAACGAGATGATATACTCACATTATTAATTTTTTCCTGCAATCTCAAAAATCCCGCCTCAAGCTCTGCAATCCGATGCTGCAGATGATCCTGGAAGTTCTGTGGGTTTTTGTTTTGTTTTCATTGTATTGTTTGTCGGTTTGGGGAAGAAGGAAAATTTAACGGCAGAAATAAAAGAAAAGAAAATAAAAACATAAAAAAATGAAGGGAGCTTAAACAAACAAATGTGTACTAAATAGGATTTACACAGAAAAAGGTACTTAGGCCTTTGCATGAAGCTGAAGCTTTGAAAACAGTGAAAGCAGTAAGTGCAGATTTTGTGTTTTATGAAGTGTGATAAGCGGTGCTACATTACAGAATAAGGCTACTTAAAAAAAAAACAATTTTACAAATTTTAAACTGTACACAAACATAGAATATGAGAATATTTACAATAAAAATTAAGTATGAAAGTGCACACATGGTAGCGAATAAAAGATTTAGCAGAAACAGTTATAACTAAACTAGAATTTGAAAATTTACTATGAATATCAATTCTTTTTAAGGTGTGGTAGACAATTTCTATAATTTCGATAATAATTAATATTAATTATACTACCCAGTGTACCGCTCATATTAAATTGATTGAAATTTGATGAAATTATTATAATAATTTCTTTTTATTTCATACTTATACTACCCAGTGAACGGAGGCCACCATAGCGCAGAGGTTAGCATGTTCGCCTATGACCCTGAACGCCTGGGTTCGAATCATGGCAATGGCGGTGGTTTTTCCCTCCTAATGCTGGCAACATTTGTGAGGTACTATGCCATGAAAAACGTCTCTCTCCAAAGAGGTGTCACACTGCGGCACGCCGTTCGAACTCGGCTATAAAAAGGAGGTCCCTTATCATTGAGCTTAAACTTGAATCGGACTGCACTCATTGATATGTGAGAAGTTTGCCCCTGTTCCGTAGTGGAATGTTCATGGGCAAAATTTGCAATTTGTATATCCCCGAAACTAGTGGAGATATTGTACACCTCAAACGGACTTTTCTTGTAGGAATTTTTGAGCACTTTCCAGTACAAAAGAATTTCGATAATCGGACCACAAATGAAGCTTTAACAGCCCGAAGAATTTTTTAAAATACCGAGGTCATCAATTTTTGGGGTCTATTAAAAGGCGACCGGACAACATAGAGCTTGAAATTATACACACGATCTCGCTAACAACTCAGCTCGAACCATTCCAAACTTCAAGGAGATATCTCTACCCGTTCTCAAACTGCATATTTTTTAACTAGCTTGCTTCGATTTTCTTTACGTCCCTCCGTCGATCGAAATGACGATAGTAGAGCTAGCAAACTATCGATAATCGCAACATTCGACATTTTCGATAGTTTTAATAATAAATATCGATAGTATCGATACTATCGTTAATTTCCCATGACCTATATTTCAAACGAAAAAAAATCATGACATTTATATAGAAGCAATATAAATGCACAGATCATATATAACCAAGGTTAATTAAGTCAGTTGGAAGTCATGAGAGAAATCATTGTAGAAAATGTTAGCCTACTCGGAATTGCGCCCTCTATAGGCGAAATATATATTTTAAAGAATACATTCATTGTCGGATTGCTTATTTTTGTTTAGTTTTGCAAAAAAATTAACTTTTGCGATAGTATCCAGCGGAAAAATATCAATCGATATTCTGTAAAAAAATAAAATATCGATAGTGCCATCGATATTTTGCCAGCTCTACACGACAGCCGTAAAACGAATAAATTTTTCCGCCTGAAATTTTGCACAGATACTTTTTTTGGGGATGGCAAATGGGCCACATCGGTTCAGATTTGAATTTACCTTCCAAATATTGGCTTCGAGAGGCTCAAGAAGGCAACTCGAAGGACCATTTTATTGGTTGCCCAAAAAGTAATTGCGGATTTTTTTAAAAGAAAGTAAATGCATTTTTAATAAAACTTAGAATGAACTTTAATCAAATATACTTTTTTTACACTTTTTTTCTAAAGCAAGCTAACAGTAACAGCTGATAACTGACAGAAGAAAGAATGCAATTACAGAGTCACAAGCTGTGAAAAAATTTGTTAACGCCGACTATATGAAAAATCCGCAATTACTTTTTGGGCAACCAATAAAATGGTCCTTCGAGTTGCCTTCTTGAGCCTCTCGAAGCTTCAATTACTGTACAATTTGGCTAAAAATGGTCCAAATCAGTGTTCAACCTGCTATAGATCAAGATATCAGGATCTACCGATTCCACTTCTCGAGCCACTGAAAGTCGCAAATGAAGTCCGATTTGGGTGAAATTTTGCACATAGCGGTATATTAAGACTTCCAAAATTCTATAACCTGATTTAGCTTCCATAAAAAACGATTTCGTGATTTCGCTGCTTGAGCCACTAGAAGTTAAAATTTTTCCCTGATATACCAAAGGAAGGGTCAGACGATAGGAGTAGATTTTTTAAGAATTTTTATACCCGCCACCATAGGATGTAACTCCTCGAAATATTTGTCTAAGACCCCATAAAGTATATATTGTATCATGACATTTTAAGTCGATCTAGCCATGTCCATCCGTCCGTCTGTCTGCCGAAAGCACTCCAATTTTCGAAGGAGTAAAGCTAGCCGCTTGAAATTTTGCACAATTACTTCTTATTAGTGTAAGTTCGTTGGGATTGTAAATCGACCATAGCGGTCCATGTTTTGACATGGCTGCCATATAAAACGATCTTGGATCTTGACTTCTTGAGCCACTAGAGGGCGCACTTTTTATTCATTTTTGCTGAAATTTTGCATGAGGTGTTTTGTTACAGTTTCCTACAACTGTGCTAAGTATGGTTGAAATCGGTTCATGACCTGACATAGCTGTCATATGAACCGATTTGGGGTCTTGACTTCTTCAGCCTCTAAAGGGCGCAATTATAATCCGATTTGACTGAAATTTTGCATGACATGTTTCGTTATGAGATCTAACTACTGTGCTAAGCACGGTTCAAATCGGTGCGCAACCTGATATAACTGCCAAATAAATCGATCTGGGATCTTGATTTCTTGAGCCTCTAGAGGGCGCAATTATTATCCGATTTTGCCAAAATTTTGTTAAACCGTTTCTCCCATGACCTTCAACATACGTGTCAAATATGGTCTGAATCGGTCTATATACTTATAGAGCTCCCTTGGAAACCGATCTCCCTATTTGGATCTTGACTTCTTGAACCACTAGAGGGCGCAATTCTTATCTGATTTGGCTGAAATTTTGAATGAAGTGTTTTGTTGTGACTTCCAACAACTGTGCCAAATGTGGTTTAAATCATTCCATAACCTGATATAGCAGCGAAATAAATCGATCTGGGATCTTGATTTCTTGAGCCTCTAGAGGGCGCAATTGATATCCAATTTGGCGGAAATTTTGTAAAATCGCTTCTCCCATGACCTTCAACATACGTGTCAAATATGGTCTAAACTGGTCTATAGCCTGATGCAGCTCCCATAAAAACCGGTCTCCCTATTTGGATCTTTACTTCTTGAGCCACTAGAGGGCGCAATTCTTATTTGATTTGGCTGAAATTTTGAATGAAGTGTTTTGTTGTGACTTCCAACAACTGTGCCAAATGTGGTTTAAATCAGTCCATAACCTGATATAGCTGCGAAATAAACCGATCTGAGATCTTGATTTCTTGAGCCTCTAGAGGGCGCAATTGTTATCCGATTTGGCGGAAATTTTGTAAAACCGCTTCTCCCATGACCCTTAACATACGTGTCAAATATGGCCTGAATCGGTCTATAGCCTGATACAGCTCCCTTATATACCGATCTCCCTATTTGGATCTTGACTTCTTGAATCACTGGAGGGCGCAATTCTTATCCGATAGGACGGAAATTCTTTATGAAGTGTTGTGTTGTGATTTCCAACAACTGTGCTAAATATGGTTTAAATCGGTCCATAACCTGATATAGCTGCCAAATAAACCGATCTGGGATGTTGACTTCTTAAGCCTCTAGAGGGCGTAATTATTATCCAATTTGGCGGAAATTTTGTAAAATCGCTTCACCCTTAACATACGTGTCAAATATGTTCTGAATTGGTCTATAGGCTTATACAGCTCCCATATAAACCGATCTCCCTATTTTACTTCTTGAGCCCCTAAAGGGTGGAATTCTTATACGAATTAACTGAACTTTCACACAATGACTTCTACTATGGTTTCCAACATTCAATTTGATTATGGTCCAATAGCATAGTAATTTTCTTTCTTTTATTCTTATTTGGCCTAAAAAGAGATACCGGGAAAATAATTCGACAAATGCGATCCATGGTGAAGGATATATGAGATTCGGCCCAGCCGAACTTAGCACGCTTTTACTTGTTTTTTTTTTACACTTTAAAGTGGCTACGTTGCATTGGCAACTCTATGCCATGCTTTGGCGGCATGCCCTCTAACAAAGCCGACACTTTGATATACAAATAACTTACAGATATGATTATCAATACCAAGAAGCTAAAATGAAGTACACACAACAGAATAGGAAGGAAAAATAACATCACGTTCTCCTAAGAAAATCTAAGAAAGCAACCGATAGTAGGAAGAGACACAACTAAAGAGAGAAAGAGAGCTATAAATAAAAATTCTTGCCATTAGCATTGAATGCACTTGCTAACTTGTTGTGTACATCGAATTGGCAAAAAGTCTTTAGGAAAGGAAATAAAAAAAATGTTATGTCGTCAAGTCACGCATGCGCAAAGATTTATAGCTGAAATTCTAAAAGATTGCCAAAGCAAATCATTGTCCGTGACTATTTGGTTTAGTTTGGTACATAGAAATGTTAAAAGAGTTTATTTTCAGCTTCATCTTTGCTAAATTGAGGCAGCCTCAACATTAGAAAATGTTTAAATAGAAACATCAAGAAAAACAAAAAGCCTGTCACTACGTTCAGGAAAGAGGAAAAGTTTTATAATGTGTGACACTAACAGTTTTCTGCTTAAGTTTTAAATCCTGTCTGTCCGTCTGTGTGGACGTTTTGATCAAATTTAGATTTGAAGTTGTTTTATATGTAGAACATGTTCACCACTCTCTGATCCATATCTGCAAGCATGTTGTGATGCTTTAATGTACATATCTCACACTTCCTGCAGATCATGTTTCAAGCCCCATAACGGAGTCGTACTAATCAGCCTCCCAAATGTGGCGCCTCTTATAAAAAAAATTAAAATTGCAATAAAAATGAACGGCGAAGAAAGCATACAAAGAAAAAAAAAACAAAACGAAAAACAAATCTGTAAAAAAAAGGGGGGAACATGTTACGTGCTATGCCCAAACATGTCGTCTCAAAGTTAATAATGTTAAGTTCGTGTAAAGCTTTAGCCTGCTAGCAACAGTCATACCAGATCCCATCCCAACCCATCTCAGGCAAATATGCTCAACGTCATCATCCATACAGTCATGTTGCTACTGGCAATAATGTCTCTAAGACCATGCCAGACCAGACCAGACCAGACCAGACCATCAGATCGTCTGTTGCTAGTTCTTGCATTTTATCCAGGAGCACAGTGACTATTGTCGCCTTGCAATGCAAGGCACTGCATTGCATTACAAAATAGAAAAAGTAGCAACAATGCCAGTTGCATGCCGAATGAGAATATATGTATGTTACATTCATGGGGATGTATCTAGGAGTACGAGTGTGTGTGTTTGTGCGTGTGTGTATGTGCCTGCTTTTGAGGACATTCAACACCATATGTGTATATGTGTGCTTGATTGTATGAATGTTCTCGTATGTGAACAATAAATTGTTGGAAAACTTCATCTGTTGTTATGTTTCGTTTGTTTGTCTGTCTGTCTGTCTGTCTTTCAGTAGGTTCCTTTGTAGAGACTCCATTCGGCACTTTTTTGTTTGTTTCTTTGCCATTGTTCTCTGGCAAAGCACCCAGAAAAGTGCAATCACGTTTGTCGTGGCCCTAGTGGAGAGTAAAGCTTCAAAGTTTGAATTTAATAAAAAATAACTTTGATATAAAAAAAAAATAAAAAAATATTTCAGAAATTCCAATTTTTTTTGGAAAATCCGAAAATCCGCTCTTTTGAACAACTGCGTACTTAAAGAAATCATTTTTAAACAAGTAAAAGTGTGATAAGTTCGGCCGAGCCGAATTTTATATACCCTCCATGGATCGCATTTGTCGATTTTTTTCCCAGTAACTCTGTTCGGACCAACAAAGGATAAAAGAAAATAATTGCTTGCTATTGGCGTTATATCAAGAAATGGTCCCATTCGGACCATAATAGTATTGATTGTTGGAGGACATAGTAGAAGTCCTTGTGTAAAATTTCAGCTACTTCAAATAAGAATTGCATTCTTTAGGGGCTCAAGAAGTAAAATAAGGAGATCGATTTATATGGGAGCTGTATCGGGCTATAGACCGATTCAGACCATATTTGACAGGTATGTTGAGGGTCATGGGAGAAGCCGTAGTACAAAATACCTGCAAAATCGGATAATAATTGCGCCCTCGAGAAGTCAAGATCCCAGGTTGGTTAACATGACAGCTGTATTAGGTTATGGACCGAAGACCTCAAATCGGTTTATATGACAGCTATATCAGATTGTGGACCGATTTAAACCATACTTAATACAGTTGTTGAAAGTCATAACCAAACACGTCGTGCCAATTTTCAGCCAAATCGGATAGGAATTACGCCTTCTAGAGGCTCAAGAATTCAAGACCTCAGATCAGTTTATATGACAGCTATATCATGTTATGGACCGATTTGAACCATACTTAGCACAAATGTTGGAAGTCATAACAAAACATGTCATGCAAAATTTCAGCCAAATCGGCTAGGAATTGCGCCATCTAGTGGCTCAAGAAGTCAAGACCCAAGATCGGTTTATATGACAGCTATATCAGGTTATACACTGATTTCAACCATAATCAGTACATTTATTGGAAGTTATAAAAAACACGTCATGCCAAATATCAGTCAAATCGGCTAGTAATTACGCCCTCTAGAGGCTCGAAAAGTCAAGATTCCAGGACGGTTTATATGACAGCTATATCAGGTTACGCACTGATTTCAACCATACTTAGCACAGTTGTTGGAAGTCATAACAAAACACGTCATGCCAAATTTCAGCCAAATCGAATAAGAATTGCGCCCTCCCGGGGCTTAAGAAGTAAAATAGGAGATCGGTTTATATGGGACCTGTATCAGACTATAGACCGATTCAGACTATATTTGTCACATGGGAGGAGCCGTTGTACGGACCGATTTAAACCATACTTAATACAGTTGTTGGAAGTCATAACAAAACTTGTCATGCCAAATTTCAGCCAAATCGGATAAGAATTGCGCCCTCTAGGGGCTCAAGAAGTCAAGACCCCAGATCGGTTTATATGACAACTATATCAGGTTATGTATTGATTTCCACCATATTTAGATCAGTTGTTGGAAGTCATAACGAAACAAGTCGTGCAAAATTTCAGCCAAATTGGATAGGTATTGCGCTCTCTAGAAGATCAAGAAGTCAAGACCCAAGATCGGTTTATATGGCAGCTGTATCAAAACATGGACTGATGTGGCCATTTACAATTCCAATCGACTAACACTAATAAAAAGTATTTGTGCAAAATTTCAAGCGGCTAGCTTTACTCCTTCGAAAGTTAGCGTGCTTTCGGCAGACAGACGGACGAACAGACGGACAGACTGACAGACGGACAGATGGACGGACGTACAGACGGGCATACGGACAGACAGGCATACGGACAGACGGACAGACAGGCATAGGGACAGACGGACAGACAGACAGACAGACGGACGGACAGACAGACGGACGGACAGACGGACGGACAGACGGACGGACAGACGGACGGACAGACGGACGGACAGACGGACGGACAGACGGACGGACAGACGGACGGACAGACGGACGGACAGACGGACGGACGGACGGACAGACGGACGGACAGACGGACGGACGGAAAAACGGACGGACGGACAGACGGACGGACAGACGGACAGACAGACGGACGGACAGACGGACGGACGGAAAAACGGACGGACAGACGGACGGACGTACAGACGGGCATACGGACAGACAGACAGACAGACGGACGGACGGACAGACGGACGGACAGACGGACGGACAGACAGACGGACAAACGGGCGGACAGACAGACAGGTAGACAGACGAACGGACAGATGGACAGGCAGATGGACAGACAGATGGACATACAGACGGACAAACGGACGGAGAGACGGACGGGCAGACAGACAGGCAGACAGACGGACGGACAAACAGACAGATGGACGGACATGGCTAAATCGACTTAAAATGTCATATCGATCAAGAATATATATTTTTTATGGGGTCTTAGACGAATATTTCGAGGAGTTACAAACAGAATGACGAAATTAGTATATCCCCATCCTATGGTGGAGGGTATACAAATCTGAAATGGTTCAACTTTGAGATAGCTCAAAGTCCCAAACATCAAAAATCTTGTAAAAATGCCCAAAATTCTATGACTTTTGAATTTAAAAAAAAAATTTAATTCCCAACAAATTTCTTAAAAATCCCAAAATCCCAGAATTTTTTTTTTAATTTCTAAATCTCGTAAAAAATTATATTTAGCTTTTAACTAAATCTCTGAATTTCTATTGGGTTGCCCAAAACGTAATTGCGGATTTTTCATAAAGTCGGCGTTGACAAATTTTTTCACAGCTTGTGACTCTGTAATTGCATTCTTTCTTCTGTCAGTTATCAGCTGTTACTTTTAGCTTGCTTTAGAAAGTGTAAAGAAAGTATTTTTGATTAAAGTTCATTCTAAGTTTTATTAAAAATGCATTTACTTTCTTTTAAAAAATCCGCAATTACTTTTTGGGCAACCCAAGAATAGAATTTTCTGAAATACCCCAAAATCCAAAAAAAAAAAAAAAACATTAAATTATTGAGTTTTTTCTTATTTTTAAAAGTTATAAAAAGTTTTGTTCTTGCTCCCCAAAACTCCTCATGAAGTCCTCGCTTACGTTTGCCCATTTTATTGAAAAAGGGGATATTGCGTAGTTTTATTGTCCCAGCCACACTATGTCGCATACAAATACAAAAGATTTGGTTTAGTGCCTGCTAGCAACAGTCGTCATCCAGGCATCCCGCCAGGCAGCCAGCTAGCCAACCAGCCAACCAGCCAACCAAGGAAGCAAGCAGCAACAGGGCAACAGTAGCTGGCTTTACTCATTCCTGGCGGGCAGGCAGGCTGGCAGGCAGAAAGGCAACCCATTTTGCCAAGCAACTTCGCCAGCTTTAATGGATGAGTTCATTGAACGCTATAGAACTTGATTGTGTTTTGGATTCTGTTGCTTTTACTTCTGTTTCAATTGTCGTTGTTGTTGTTGTAGTTGTAGTAGTTCTTGTTGTTGTTTTTGTTTCGCTACTGGAGGTTCTCACTACATTTTAATTGATATAACTCTGCAGGTTTTTTTTTTTGTACTTTGACGAAGGGGACAAATCTTTTTTTAAATGGGTGGCAGTGTAGATGGACGACTGGCTGGATAGGTCGATGGATGGATGGCTGGATGGCTGGATGAATGTCTGGAAAAGAAGCCGCCATATGTTTTTTTTCTGTATTTTCTTTAAAATGTATGAAGAAGAAAGTAAGAACTATTTCTAAGCAGGATTCTTTGTGAGCAGCAATAGGAAAAGATTTTTAAAAATTCAAAGAATTTGCGACAACGGCAAAAACGGGTGAAGTTGCGTTAGCTCGAATCAATCGAGTTTGACAAATTGCCCGGACAACTTCTTTTTTTATATAAAAACTTTAAGGTCACACTTAATATGGCTATCGAAAGTATAAATTGAAGTCCATAAGCAAAGTTTTATCCAATTCGAATAACAACAGCCTTCGGTAGATGGCGAACACTTCAAGTTGGTAGATCGGTTAATATGGGTCTTATAGCTCTCCATCTTTCGATTTCAATGAAATTTAGACTAAATGTTGGAAGTCATAACTCAACATGCGAATTTGGAAATCTAAGGAAGTCAAGTCAGAGGACTTCAACATGCAAATTTGGAAATCTAAGGAAGTCAAGTCAGAGGACTTCAACATGCGAATTTGGAAATCTATGGAAGTCAAGTCAGAGGACTTCAACATGCGAATTTGGAAATCTAGGGAAGTCAAGTCAGAGGATGGGTTAATTTGAGGGCTATGACACATTGTAGAATGGATTTCAACAATTCTTGGCTTGAAATGATAGAAGAAATTTCAGAAAAAACTAAAATCCCCCATTCAAGGGAATTTTGGGAATTTTCATCAACATTTTGGGAATTTAATATTTAAACTATTTTTAGCTTTTTTTATTTCTTCAAACATTTTTATCTTTCTACGCCACTGCAGTTGCTTTAATCTCCCACAAAAAGTCTCATGGTTGCAGCATCACAAAGAAAGAAACGAACGCAATTTAGAATTTTTCTTTGGAAATAATTCTAGCATTTCTTTAGAAGCTGGAAGTTGAAATGAAAATTCTCTCGTATAAATGTTGGACAAGTGTTCCCGCATAATTGTGAGCAGGTCTTAAATCTAAGTCACAAAGAATAAAAAGCTTTTCAGATTATCTAATGTAAAGCCACAACTTTATAGCCTTGTCAGTAGTCTATGCAAAAGAAGAAAAAAAAAACGTTTCCATGAATATTTTAAGTGCTCCCTACAAAGTAAGGCATTCAAAGAAACGAAGGTGCTTTGCAAATGGTAGAGAAGGGGGGAAATGGTATTTCTAAACCTTAACCACATACAAGGAAAGGGAAATGGGAAAGGGAAAAGCTAACCATAGGCCCAGGTTTGTGATGGTGTGTGAGGTGAGGATGATTTTACTGCTCCTACTTTTGCATTTTTTTTTTTCAGTTCAGTTTAGTTTAGATGGATGGCAGCTGATTATGATGTTTCTGTATAGCAGCGTGGCCTTTTTTTTCTAATTCCCACAAACCACTCTACAGCAACTCTTTCGAGAGGTGCTTATAATGGAGCCTAAACTTACCTTATCCCTGGGAGATTCACTGCCATTGCAAGTTGAGTGATAGCCATTTAAGGTCGCTGTGGTGGCCGTGGAACACAGTGTTGCTGTTCCATGTCCCGGCGTTCCTGGCGATGTGGGTGGCGGCGGTGATGTTGCCGTCTGCAGCGTTGAAAAGATGGGCAGAGGCGGTGGTGGCGGCTGATGGACTAATTGTATCTTTCCTTGAGATATTTTAATGTAGTTGGTGGGTGGTGTGAATGCATTCGCATGCAAATCATCTTTGTCATCGTCTTCGCATTCTTTGATGCCAAGTTGTCTGCAAGGGCAAAAGAGAGGAAAGAGAAAAAAAAAACAACATCAGACATCATGTCAGACACAACAGACACTTGTAAGAGTAAATGTTATAAATAAATGCATAGGGAAAATAGCAACATCTTCTAAAGATACAGTGGTGGAGGAAAATAATATTGGGTTGCCCAAAAAGTAATGGCGGATTTTTTAATAGAAAGTAAATGCATTTTTAATAAAACTTTGAATGAACTTTAATCAAATATACTTTTTTACACTTTTTTTCTGAAGCAAGCTAAAAGTAACAGCTGAAAACTGACAGAAGAAAGAATGCAATTACAGAGTCACAAGCTGTGAAGAAATTTGTCAACGCCGACTATATGAAAAATCCGCAATTACTTTTTGGGCAACCAATACGTTAAAACATTTTTTGATTTAGACTATTTGTTGCTTCTATGAACAAATTGTGTCTAAATTGTATTTCTATGACATATTTGGTAAGCAAAATTCCAAAAAAAGATTTGGTAAAAACTTTATATCTGAAGAAATTTTGTTCAAACTTTTAGTGGGTGTATCTATGCGCCCAAGAAGAAAATGAGCTATAAAAGTGACTCCCCTGTGATAGAGGAAAATGGGCAAACAAAAAATTCAAAATTATGTCCATCAAAAATCTACCAAAAGAGTACGAAAACCACCACAAAGGGCATTTAAATTAACCATTCGCTAAGGAGAGAGAACTAAAATCATCCTTTCGTTAAAGAAAGGGTACTATAGCTACCCTTTCGCTAAAGAAAGGGTACTAAAACTACCATTTTGCTAAGGAAAAGGAACCAAAACTAGCCTTTCGATAAGGAAAGGGTACTAAAACTACCCTTTCGCTAAGGAAAGGGTACTAAAACTACCCTTTCCTTAAGTAAAGGGCACTAAAACTAGCCGCTCCGTAAGGAAAGGGTACTAAAACTAGCCTCTTGCTAAGGAAAGGGCACTAAAACTAGAATCTTGCTAAGGAAAGGGTACTAAAACTACCCTTTCGCTAAGGAAAGGGTACTAAAACTACCCTTTCGCTAAGAAAGGCAACTAAAACTACGCTTTCGCCAAGGAATGGGTACTAGAACTAGCCGCTCCGTAAGGAAAGGGTACTAAAACTAGCCTCTTGCTAATGAAAGGGCACTAAAACTAGCATCTTGCTAAGGAAAGGGTTCTAAAACTACCCTATCGCTAAGGAATGGGTACTAAAACTACCCTTTCGCTAAGGAATGGGTACTAGAACTACCCTTCCGCTGAGGAACGGAACTAAAACTACGCTTTCGCTAAGGAAAGGGTACTAAAACCACCCTTTCGCTAAGGAAAGGGTACTAAAACTGTCCTTTCGATAAGTAAGGGAACTAAAACTACCCTTTCGCTAAGGAATGGGTACTAGAACTACCCATTCGCTAAAGAAAGGGTACTAAAAGCACCCTTTGACTAAGGACAGGGTACTAAAAGCAGTCTTTCGCTAAAGAAAGGGTACTAAAACCACCCTTTCGCTAAGGAAAGGGTACTAAAATTATCCTTTCGCTAAGGAAAGGGTACTAAAACTACCCTTTCGCTAAGAAAGGCAACTAAAACTACCCTTTCGCTAAGGAAGGGGTATTAGAACTACCCCTTCGCTAAGGAAAGGGTACTAAAACTACCCTTTCGCTAAGTAAAGGGTACTAAAACTAGCCGCTCCGTAAGGAAAGGGTACTAAAACTAGCCTCTTGCTAAGGAAAGGGCACTAAAATCAGCATCTTGCTAAGGAAAGGGTACTAAAACTACCCTTTCGCTAAGGAAAGGGTACTAAAACTGCCCTATCGCTAAGAAATGGGTACTAAAACTACCCTTTCGCTAAGGAAAGGGTACTAAAACTACCCTTTCCCTAAGGAAACGGTACTAAAACTACGTTTCGCTAAGGAAAGGGTAAAAAAACTACCCCTTCGCTAAGAAAAGAGTACTAAAACCACCCTACGCTAAGGAAAGGGTACTAAAAATACCCTTTCGCTAAGGAAAGAGTGCCAAAACTATCCTACGCTAAGGAAAGGGTAATAAAACTACCCCCTCCGCTAAGAAAAGAGTACTAAAACCACCCTACGCTAAGGAAAGGGTACTAAAACTACCCTTTCGCTAAGAAAAGGGTACAAAAACTACCCTTTCGCTAAAGAAAGGGTACTAAAACTGCCCTATCGCTAAGGAATGGGTACTAAAACTACCCTTTCCCTAAGGAAACGGTACTAAAACTACGTTTCGCTAAGGAAACGGTAAAAAAAACTACCCCTTCGCTAAGGAAAGGGTAAAAAAACTACCCCTTCGCTAAGAAAAGAGTACTAAAACCACCCTACGCTAAGGAAAGGGTACTAAAAATACCCTTTCGCTAAGGAAAGAGTGCTAAAACTACCCTTTCGCTAAGGAAAGGGTAATAAAACTACCTCTCCGCTAAGAAAAGAGTACTAAAACCACCCCACGCTAAGGAAAGGGTACTAAAACTACCCTTTCGCTAAGAAAAGGGTACAAAAACTAACCTTACGCTAAGGAAAGTGTACTATAACTAACCTTTCGCTAACGCAAAGGGTATAAGACTACCCTTTCGCTAGGGAAAGGATACTAAGACCAACATTTCGCTAAGGAAAGGGTACCAAAACTATACTTTCGCTAAGGAAAGAGTACTAAAACTATACTTTCATTTCCATTTCCCCTAGGAAGGAGTACTAAAACTATCATTTTACAAAGGAAAAGGTACTAAAACTGCGTTTCGTAAATGAAAGGGTACTAAAACGATCCTTTCGCTAAGATGAGGGTACTAAAACCACTAAAACTACCCTTGATTTAGAAAAAATTTGCCAAAATTTTATTTGAGTACAAAATTTTGATAGTGTTTTCTCATAGAAACCTTGTGGCAAAATTTTATTACTAAAGAAAACCTTCTTATAATACTCCTAAGGGGTAAGGATCCGAACGAGGTAAGCAGAAGGACCGAAAGGGTTTGCATATGGCATATGACGGGGCTAGACCCATAGGTCTCAATGTTAAGTCAGAGAAGACTTAGATGTGCCTGTTACGAGGAAGACGAAGGTGGGCCAACTTAACGCATCACGTTTTTTCAACGAAATGAAAGGGGCAGAAGATTTGACGGTGAAGGCCAGCGGACTGCCGTTAATAAGCTTGATTAACCCGAAGCATTTCGGGTCGACGCAGTCCGAGTTAAGGGAGTGGGCGACGAATGCGCATGCAACATTGTGGAACAGCGAAACGGTCGATAGGACGGCGAAAATCCTATGGGGAGATCCAAATCGTGAGAAGACGAGGCTAATACTGAAAGAAAGCAAGGAGGAGGTCAGTATAGCTATTGGTATTATAACGGAACACATAGGACTACGAGCTCACTTATGTAAAATCGGTGCGGCAAGTGATAGCATGTGTAGGGCATGCTGGGAAGAAGATGAGGCGTTGGAGCATTTCCTTCGTCATTTAGAGCTTAATTTATAGTTCTTAAAGCGCACAATAAGCCAATTACTGGCTTAGGTGTATGTCCACAGTGGCATGGGGCGGATTAATATCTGCACCTTTTTTTCAACCTAACCTAACCTAAAGAAAGCTTTTGGTAAAATGTAATTCATTAAATTTTTTTTATTTTTTATTTTCTATGATTTTTATATTTTTGAAAGTTTTGGAAGGCTTAATTATAAACAGAAATCTTCTGACAAAATCTCCCATTCGAAAAAATGCTTTGAAAATTAAATTTTTATAAAATAAATTTTGGAAATTATTTTTGAAAAAAAATTTTGTAGAATTGTGGAAAAAGTTTGGTGCGGGGCTTAGTTGTAGAGCTGGTTTCATTGTGGCGCTCAGGTTGTTGTTAGGTCAATACAAACAAATTTTTGATATTTTTAATTTATTTCCAATATTTCGGTAGACTTTGATGGACCGTTTTCAAGGATTATAATTGTTGAGTTACACCTTGAAAGAAGTTTGAATAAGTCAACCGAATTATTGGAAATAAATGAAACAAAAATATGAAAAATTTGTTTTTTACCTAATAAGCCGCATCAATCAAACAAGCCAAAAAAAGTTTAAAAAAAAAACTTTTTTTCCTAAAAAAATTTTGGAAAAATTTAATTTCTAATTATTTTAGGAAATTTTATCAAAATTTCCTATCTAAGGAAGTTTTTTTTTTAAATTTTGTTTCAATTAATTTTTTTAATTTAATTTATAAATAATTTAGCCAAATTTTTATGTGGAGGTGGTAATCCTCGTCAAGCTCCTGTAGGTGAGCAAGCTCGTTCCAGTCCAAAGGACCGATCGCAGCGGGAATAGGGTGGCCACTGGTTATTTAAAGGCGCCAATAACTCGCCTTCTCATATCGGGCATCATAGGCACTCAGTTTTTGTGCAAGGGCCGTTGCGGCCCGGCCTCTCACTGAGACTCTCCGCTCGATACCGCTGATTGTCCGTGACTGCTGTTGCAGAAACTCCGTAGGGAGCATTCCACTATCCACAACCTGTGGATGCGCCCGGTAGCTCGCAGCTAAGCTTCTCGTGACAGCAATGAACGCCATCCAGATCGGACCTGTGTGGTGCTCACAGCCTGGTGCGCAGACTGTGTGGTGCTCACAGCTTTCCCGTGCCGGAAAAAATTCTTTTCTATTTTTTTTTAAATTTTCACGAAACAATGATGTAGGTGTTTTGCTATTTGCCCATCTTTGCAAATTTCGAGTAGATTTCATCTTCAGTCTGTGTTCTTCTCTGTCTGTCTATTAAGTCATTTGTCCGTCCTTACCACTGTGTCTCTCAACTAATTTCCATAAATTAAATTGCAATGCTAATGTAAATGGATACCAAACAAAATCAGCGACGAGTTCATTCAGGCATTTAATATGCAAATTTAATTCAATTTAGGAAAATGAAAACAAATTCAACGAATTTCAGATTAAAATGTCAATTGAAATCAATATCTGCGATGTGACATGCGTGAGTGTGAGTGTGCAAGCACAAGATATCAATGCAAGAATGAGCACATGAATGTGAACACTATGAGATAAATAAATGAATGCACAGACGGATGGACGGACTAGTACAGACATATTTATCCATTCATTTGCAAAAATGTCTATTGCTGTTGAACACACACACACACACACGCACCTGGAAGCAGAGATTGTCATTTGCCGACAAATCTTGTTTTTGTATAATTTTCAGATTTTGTGTTTGGTTTTTTTTTGTGTTTCGTCACAGAGAGCGACTAATAAAATGTCCATAATGTGTGTACAACTATCGATTGCTATCAACAGTAAATTTGTGATGGAATGACAGACACTGAGGCAGCCTCATATTAAAAGACTTTGTAAACGTAGCAGAGGAATGAACCACCTAAGGCACGCAAATGTGGGAAAAAAGTAACAACAAAAAGAAAATTATTAAAAAATTCGTTTTATTATTACAAGAGGCCATGAATGCGTATAAGTAATTAAACTTTAGTATTCATACGCACGCATGTACATTTATTAAAATAACTCATACGCAGGGAGGGCAAAAGATTTTTGTTTGTTAAGGGTTGTGAATATATGTAACGCTTTTAAACGCTTGATATTCCTTTTCTCGAAGCCTTTTTGAGGCCACTGAAACGCTTCCTACAAGGTTTTCTTCTCAGACAACGATTAGTTAATCTTAAAAAAACCGAATTTTGGATTTATACGTTTTTTAAGTGTATTGTAAAGACCAAATTTCTACCAAATCGTGTATAAATTAAGGGCAAGCACAATCTTCTAAAACGTCTTGTATCTTCTTATTCACAATTTACTATTATTTTTTTTTTTTTGCAATTTTATCCCACAGTGTAATCACACGTCATTTAATTTTTTTCCTCAACCATGTGCCTTAGGTTTCCTTTACCATTTGCTAACAGTAAACGTTGCTTGTTTCTGTTGTTGTGGCTTTTCGTCACCATAATTATGTACAACATGTGACTCCAATCGAGTTGTTGTGTTTTTATTAAAGCCTCATAAGACTAATATTTAAGGTTCATAACTAGCCAAAAATCACAGCAATGGCAATAATGCTAATAATCATAATAATATCTCAGACATTTCAAAGACTAAAGTGACACTCATATCTAACAAAAAAGTGAAATAGAAAAAAGAAAAATAATACTCAAGTTTTTTAAAAAAAAAACTCAAAATACTTAACAAAACTGGAATACTGTGTTCACAGAAAAGTGCAAGCAAGGCGCGTCTTAGCTATCGGCATCGAAATACCATGTCGTTGGGTTTTGTGACGCTTTGTGTGATAAATTAACGCCTAAGTACGAATAGGTTGGATGGCTGTCGGGCTGCTTAGCTGGTTTCTGCATAGATGCCTAAAAGACTATGGGTGCTCACAACTTAGCTCATGGGCTCATTCACTCATATGGTCTAATAAGCGATTTTTGACATTTGTCTTTACTGTGGTTATTGTTGTTGTTTCCATTTTTTTCGAGTTTTGACTTTTTTCTGTTGCTTTTCAAGTGACGGACGGACGGTTGTGTTTATTTCAAAAGTAATTTAAGTGTTACAACTTTTGACATTTTGAGATTTTTATGTGTGCTCATTCCCTCTGCTGTTGGGAGAGAAGAGGTAGAAAGGAAAAACTTAAACTGCCAACCATAGTTGATTTTGTTATTCTTAGGCGAATGTCATTTGTTTTGCTGTCCAAATGCAAAAAAAATAAAACAACAAAGTTTTTCTAACTCGTAGTCCAAGTGTGCACAATGCAGTCGCAACAATATTAACTTCGGCCAGGATCAGCATCAACAGCAACAGCACCATTGAGTGAGCACGAACGACACTGTGTCTAGAGATTTAAGTTGTCTGCATAAGTGAACTGGTTGTGGTGGTTCTCCACAGCAGCTGAAGACCAAGAGGCACCATGGACAGTGGATAAGGATAAAATAAAATAAAATAAAATAAAATAAAATAAAATAAAATAAAATAAAATAAAATAAAATAAAATAAAATAAAATAAAATAAAATAAAATAAAATAAAAAAAAATAAATTAAAATAAAATAAAATAAAATAAAATAAAATAAAATAAAATAAAATAAAATAAAATAAAATAAAATAAAATAAAATAAAATAAAATAAAAAAATAAAATAAAATAAAAAAAATAAAATAAAATAAAATAAAATAAAATAAAATAAAATAAAATAAAATAAAATAAAATAAAATAAAATAAAATAAAATAAAATAAAATAAAATAAAATAAAATAAAATAAAATAAAATAAAATAAAATTAAATAAAATTAAATAACATAAAATAAAATAAAATAAAAAAATAAAATAAAAAAATAAAATAAAATAAAAAAATAAAATAAAAAAATAAAATAAAAAAATAAAATAAAATAAAAAAAATAAAGTTAAATTAAATAAAATAAATTAAAAATATAATAAAATAAAAAAATGAAAATAAAAAAAAAATAAAACTGTTAAATCAATATTTTTATATATTACTAGCTGACCCGGTCCCGCTTCTTCTTTCTTTTACTTTATATGGAACAAAATTTTCGTTGGAATATTTATTTTCGACAATTATTTACTTTATTTCAGCCCGATATTCTCAGGATGTCTGATTTAGGGATGAGGTGGTCCCCCAGACACTTGGCCCTGAAAAATTATCAGTATGGTGCTCTTCTATCTTGCCATAGGTTTGGAGGGGAGTTTACACGATGTGGCGTCCCCCAAACACATGGCCCCAAAAGAGATTATCAAATTCGTTTTCTAAACTCAAACACCTTTTATTTGAGCCACATATTGGCATGGTCGAAACATGTTTTTCTCTTTGGGGGTGTTTTGGGAAAGGGGTAATGCCCTAAATACATGGTCCTACATTTGGATATCAAATTCGTATTCTACTCCTAAATACCTTTATTTGAGCCCCATATTGCGATGGTCACTAAAAAATTGCTGTTTGTGGAGTATTTTGGGAGTAGGGGTAGAGCCCCAGAAAATTGGTCCCGAAAATGGGTATCAAGTCTTGCTCTATCCCCCAATAACTTTCATTTAAGCTCCACATTGACATGGTCGGTAGATATGCCCGATTTAGTTGTGTTTTGTGGAGTGGGGTGGTCTCCCAAAACACTAAGCCCGGAAAATATATCAGCATCGTGCTCTATTCTCATATTGCAAAAGTCAGCAAATTTGTCCGGTTTGGGGTATTGGCCCTAAAAACTATGAATATTTAGTTCCACTCTCTTTAAGACCCAAATTGTCTTGGTGAGCAAATACGTCCTATTTGGGGGTTGTTATGCTGGTGGGACGTCCCCTAGACAGTTGACCCGTAATGTTGATATCAGATACGTGGTCTACTCCCACATACCTTTAATTTAAGCCCCATATTTCGAGAGTCGGCAAACATGACCGGCTTGGGGGGTGTTTTGGGGGATGGGCGGCCACTCAGTGAGTTGGTCTTGAAAATATATATCGGATTAGTGTTCCACTTTAAAACCCCTCTTATTTGAGCCTCATATTGCAATAGTCAGAAAATACTTACTATTTGGGTGGTGTTGTGGGGGTGGGGTGGCCCCGTAGACTCTTTTCCCGAATATTGACATCAAATTTGTGCTTTACTCCCAAAGACCTTTCATTTCAGCCCCATATTGCTATGGTCGTAAATTTGTCCCCTTAAGGGGATGTTTTTGGTGAGAGGCGGCCCCCCAAACTCTTGGTCCCATATTTGGATATCAGATTCGTATTCTACTCGCAAATACCTTTTATTTAAGCCCCATATTCCCATGGTCAGTAAATAAGTCCAGTTTGGGGGGTGTTTTGGGAAAGGGGTGGACCCCCAGAAACGTGGTCCCACATTTGGATATCAGATTCGTATTCTACTCGCAAATACCTTTTATTTGAGTCCCATATTGCCATGGTCGGTAAATATGTCCGATTTAGGGGTGTTTTGGGGGCTGGGTGGTGTTGTGGGGATGGGGTGGCCCCATAGACATTTTTCCCGAATATTGATATCAAATTCGTGCTTAACTCCCAAAGACCTTTCATTTCAGCCCCATATTGCTATGGTCGTAAATTTGTCCCCTTTGGGGGAACTTTTTGGTGAGAGGCGGCCCCCCAAACACTTAGTCCCATATTTGGATATCAGAATCGTATTCTACATTCAAATACCTTTTATTTAAGCCCCATATTGCCATTGTCAGTAAGTAAGTCCAGTTTGGGGGGTGTTTTGGGAAAGGGGTGGACCCCCAGAAACGTGGTCCCACATTTGGATATCAAATTCGTATTCTACTCGCAAATACCTTTCATTTGAGTACCATATTGCCATAGTCGGTAAATATGTCCGATTTAGGGGTGTTTTGGAGCTTGGGGTGGTCCCCCTAGCACTTGGTCCGACAATTGGATATCAGATATGTTTTGTTATTCTAAATACCTTTCATTTGAGTCCCATATTGTGGTGATTGGTCTAAATATATGTTTGGTAGGTTTTAGGGTGGGGCAGCCCCCCTAGGTACCCCATCCGAAATTTGAATATCAAATTTTTATTTTTAGGGTACTATATGAGAGCACACAAAACTTTGCTTAAATCGCACCACCCATCTCCGAGATCGGGCGTTTCTGAAAATTAGGGTAAGGGGGAGGGTCCGCCCCCCTTCAGATATCAAAAAATGTAGTACCCTATTTTTATCAGGGAGTCGTTATGCACCATCTGTGAAAATTTCAAGAAAATAGGTTCAGCCGTTTCTGAGTCTATAAGGAACACACAAACATACAAACAAACACAAATTGATTTTTATATATAAGATTTACTAAAAATTAAATTTTTGCTTACCAAATTTTACAATTTAATTTATTAAAAATTACATTTTTAAAAAATAATTTTTTTTAGACAATTACATTTTATGAAAATTAATTTTTTTTTTAAAAATAATTTGTTTTTTTTTAATAAATTTATAAAAGCTTACTTTTCAAAGCAAATTTTTAAAAAGTTTTCTTTTAAATGAAATTTTTTTATTTTTCTAAGAATTATTTTTTTTTAGTAAATTTTTTAAAAAAAAAATTTCCAGAAATTTTATTTTTTAAAAATTAAAAAAAGGCAATTTTAAAAAATTTAAATTTCTAAAAATTACATTTTTTACTAATTATTTATTTAAATTTGTTTTAAATGACTTTTCTTGTATATAAGATTTTTTAAATATAAAATTTTTAAAAAATTACAATTTTAACCCACGGTCTCTTCAAACAAACGATGGCCACTACGGCAAACATGCAAACGCACTTACATTAAATGCTCATATATTTAGTTTTGCTGCATATCAAGTGACACCATCCATGGATTTGCAAAATACATTTTTTGTTTGTATTTTTTTTACAAAAAAAAAGCTTGAATTTGACTTTTTTTTTGCTATTTCTCTTTCGTTTGTCAATTGCCGTTGGCATTAGAGGGTTTGGTTTGTTCACCGAAGTGAAGCGGCAAAAGAAAAACAGCACAGACAAACAAAACTTCAACGATATGAATGAAATGCAAGGCAAAAATAAAATATGAATTGACAGCAAGTGGGCAGCAACATTCAGTATAATTTTCAATTCCACAATTAAAGTGTCAAAGACTTGAATTTTCTAAGAGGGGATTTGTTGCAGTTGGATTTTTTGTTTTTTTTATTTATCCATAGCCAAGTTATTTAGTGTTGTCACAGTCTCTTATTTTTTTTTTTTGTTGGCAGCAATCACAGACATCATGTGTTAACTGGTTCTCCCCCGAATTGATAGTTGGACAGTTTTGTTGACTTAGGTTCGGTTTTTTTCTATAATGCAAATTTTTGTGTTTTTTTCTCTATCTGTTTGGTGGTGGACTTTTTTCTGACGATTGTTGACAGAAATTGTCCATTTCATAAAGGCTTAAAAGCTTTGAGTGCATAGGAAACGCGCAGCTACGTGTTGTATTGTTAGTGGGAAATTTATGAATGAGCCACAGCGTAGTCGTCCCCATTGTGTTGAAATGTAGATCTGTCTTAAATGATAAGAACACAATTTGCATACAAAGACTAAGCTGACGTTTGTTGGAATTAGTTTTTTGTGTGAAATTGACTAAATAGTTGAACTAACATGGCAATCAAGTAACCAAAATTTTTCAAAATTAAATGCTATTCTAAAGGAGGTTTGTTAGCTTTAAACGGCGATACACTATTCTTTGGTTTTTATTTTTGCTTTATACAACATGGTAATGGAAGTTCTAAACAATTAATTTGAATACTCAGCATAATGGAAAAGTCGGAAAAAGTATAATAATTCAAGGTACACAACGTCGCATGAGCAATACTAGATACTTTATTTTTAATACTCATACGCCACATGATACAACCATAGATCAACCTTTTCTTGTGACATTTTTCGTTGCGAAAATTAAAAGAAATTTGATATTTTAAATTATTCATCTTTAATTTAAAACCCCGATTTAAAACAAATTTCTTTCCATTTGCCTAGAGTTAACTTCCTTAGTAATTTATGTAAAAACCATTAGCCTCAATGCTTGGTTAAAAATACTTTAAAAATTAACAAAGCTTGTAGGCCATTTCATTGACATTCAGTACACATTATTGAGACCAACCTAAACATTTTTTTTTAACATGAACATGAAGAAGAAGAAGGATATTATGTCATACAACCTTGAGTATCCGCATTGACGTTAGATTTCTAAGGTAGATAAGTTGCAAATTAAGTATAATTAGCATGCCATTCATTGTTCCACACGGACAGGAGAAATATACAAAAGTAGTTAACTCGAAAGTTTATTAAAGGGGATGAAATAACAAAAGAAGATAAAAAAATAAAATAAAATAAAATAAAATAAAATAAAATAAAATAAAATAAAATAAAATAAAATAAAATAAAATAAAATAAAATAAAATAAAATAAAATAAAATAAAATAAAATGAAATAAATTAAAATAAAGTAAAATAATACAAATTAAATTAAAAATAAAATAAAATAAAATAAAATAAAATGAAACAAAATAAAATAAAATAAAAAAAATAAAATAATATAATTATTTTATTTTAATAAATAAATAAAATAAAATAAAATAAAATAAAATAAAATAAAATAAAATAAAATAAAATAAAATAAAATAGAAATAAAATAAAATAAAATAAAATAATATAAAATGAAATATTGTAAAATAAAATAAAACAAAAAAAAAATAAAATAATTTAAAACAAAATAAAATAAAATATAAACACATAAAATAAAATACAAAAAAGAAAAAGAAAAACAAGCAAAAAAAATAAAATGAATTAAACTAAATAAAATAAAATAAAAATAAAATGAAATAAAATAAAATAAAATAAAAAAAAAATTAAATAAAATAAAATAAAATAAAATAAAAAAAAATAAAATAAAATAAAATAAAAAAATAATATAAAATAAAATAAAAACAAATTAAATAACATAAAATAAAAAAAATTAAAAAAAAATAAAAAAAATAAAATGATATAAAATGAAAAACAAAAATAAAATAAAATAAAAAAATATATAAAATACAATAAAATAAATTTAAAATTAAATTAAAATAAAATAAAATGAAATCAAATAGAATAAAATAAAATAAAATAAAATAAAATAAAATAAAATAAAATAAAATAAAATAAAATAAAATAAAATAAAATAAAATAAAATAAAATAAAATAAAATAAAATAAAATAAAATAAAATAAAATAAAATAAAATAAAATAAAATAAAACAAAATAAAATAAATTAAAAATAAAATAAAATAATATAAAATAAAATAAAATAAAAAAAAATAAAAAAATAAAACAAAATAAAATAAAATAATTCACGGGAAAAATCAGACTCACAAGGCACTCACAACTCACGAGGCACTCACGACGCTTAAAACACTCAAGAGAAAAATCAAAACCCACGACACACTCACGAAATATTCAGAAGTCACGAGACGCTCACAACTCTCGGTTGAAAATATTTTCTTCCATGAAACAAATAATATTTTTTCCCTGCGATTGTATACCCACAACCATAGGATGGGGGTATTCTAATCTAGTCATTCCGTTTGTAACACTTCGAAATATTGATCTAGGATCCCATAAAGTATATATTTTCTTGATCCTCTCGACGTTCTGAGTCGAACTAGCCGAACTAGTCCGTCTGTTGAAATCACGATAGCGGTCGACCGCGAAAAGCTACACGCTTGAAACTTTTCCAGAGATACTTTATATTGATGTAAGCCGTTGAGGATTGCAACTGGGTCATATCGGATCAGATTTGGATATAGCTCCCATATAAACCGATCTCTCGATTGACATCTTGAGGCCCTGCAATTGAGATGCAATTCTTATCCGATTTGGCTGTTCCGTTATGACTTTTAACAACTGTGCCCAGTACGGTTCAAATCGGTCTATAACCTGATATACCTCCCTATGACTTCGAACAACCTTGCCAAGTACGGTCTTAATCGGTCTATAACCTGATATAGCTCCCACATAAAGCGATCTCCCGATTTGACTTCTTGAGCCCTTACAAAACGCAATTTTTGTCCGATTTCCCTGAAAATTTACATGCAATGTTTTGTTACGACTTCCAACAACCTTGCCCAGTACGGTCTTAATCGGTCTATAACCTGATATAGCTCCCATATAAACCGATCTCCCGATTTGACTTCATGAGCCCCTGGAAGCCGCAATTTTTGCCCAATTTGACTGAAATTTTGCATGTAGTTTTTTGTTATGATTTCTATTAACTGCGTCTAGTACGGTTTAAATCGGTCTACAACCTGATATAGCTCCCATATAAGCCGATCTCCTAATATGACTTCTTGAGCTTCTACAAGCCACAACTTATGTCCGATTTTGCTGAAATTGACCAAGTACTGTACCGTTATTACTTTGAACAAATATGCCTAGTACAGTTCAAACCGGTCTATAACCTGATATAGCTCCCATATAAACCGGTCTCTCGATTATCCTTATTCGGTTCCTACAAGCTTTAATTTTTGCTGGAGTGACAGAAGTTTGGTATGTAGTATAAAATAATGCCCTTCAACTAAATTTATTTCGTAGCGCAGAGGTTAGCATGTCCGTCTGTGACTCTGAACGCCTGGGATCGAAACCCGGCGAGACCATCAGAAAAAATTTTCAGCGGTGGTTTTCCCTCTCCTTATGCTGGCAACATTTGTGAGAAATTATGCCATGTAAAAACTTCTCTGCCAAGAGGTGTCGCACTGCGGCACGCCGTTCGGACTCGGCTATAAAAAGGAGGTTCCTTATCATTAAGCACTCATTGATATGTGAGAAGTTTGCCCCTGTTTTTTAGTCGAATGTTCATGGACAAAATTTGCAATAAATTTTTAGCAGAATCCATTTTGGCAATTTCTCAAGATTTCGCCCGGCCGAACTTGGCATTTTACTTGTTTTCCACACCTTTAACGGTTAGTCGTGATCTTATCGGGAGTCGTGCGTATCTCGTGAGTCGTGAATGTCTCGTGAGTCCTGATTTTCTCGTGAGTCTTGATTAGTGTCGCAGCAGGATTTCACTCACGCACGAAGAATTTTAATACAATCCCAATCACGCACGATCACGTGATTGGATTTAGATCTCACTATCGAATCACGTGATTCACGCGTGACGAAGAATTTTCATACAATCCCAATCACGCACGATCACGTGATTGGATTTTGATCTCACTATCGAATTACGTGATTCATGCGTGACACGACAACTCACGTGCACACCTCTACTACAGAACAGGGAATCAAAATTTGGTTTTACTTACAATTTACCTAAAATATCAAAGCACGACATCCATTTGCAACCAGGAAGATGGGAAAATATGGTAGCTACCGAAAGCCATTAATGTTACCTCGGTTCATTTACTATTTGTCTTAAAAAATTCTTTTGTAATCTCTCATGGAAAATTTTATGCATCCCGATGACCTAATTACCCAAAAAATCATATTTTTAAAATTTTTTAAAAATACTACAATTTTGTGATTCTCGTTGGACACTACAACTTGATAAGGCACACATTTAATATTTAATTTGTTACGCTATAAAAATTGATTGGATTTGATATCCATATTAATGTAACTAAAAAAAAAAGCCCAAACATCGCCTACTGAAAAATGGTCCAAATGAATGTTAAAAGAACAAAAACAAGAAAATCCCATAACCAAATGCTGCCCAATCAAAGCGGGCCAAAGATGTGGGCGAAATTTCAAAATTGTCCAAATATTGATACACCATTAATAATTTATGGTATTTTTCAACTTTGATTATATATATATAAAAAAAGAATTAATTACAATTTTAATGAAAGTGTACTTTTGTAGAAAAAACAAAAAAAAATAAAAAAAAAAAAAAATTTTTATTTCAACATGTATAAAAAATATACAGAGCCTTGGTTATCTCTATGTGGGGGCTGGCAAATATTGAGCATACTTGCACAACATCAATGTGTATCTAGTTCATATTTTATTTTTCTTAACCCTTTTCTCTAATTGGACGAGATGTCTTTCTATTTTCAACTAGATGACATATGCTGCCGCCTCTTCAAATAACCTAAAGCACTCTAATACACACTATCACAACTCGTCATGGTCGTCATCATAGCATTTGACACTATTACTATTTTCGTCGCACTCACAACAAAGCCAGAGCAGCACAAACAAATGTCCTTTTTGTGAGCAAAGAAATGCGCTTAGCAAAAAAAATATGTAACAAAATATGAAACTAGCAAATGGGGAGCACAGATCTATGTCAGGGCTGTTCTGTATGGAGTCAACCAAAACAACATCCCAAGAGAGGTGACACCACTCATTGTGCTGCCTTGATATGATTTCTGGATTGTTAACAAAAAAGAGTTGCCAAGCTGTCAAAGAGTTGCAGAGCAACTCCTAAAGTATAGGTGGTTTTTCAGGTGTATGGATTTTAAAGATACAGAGTTTTTTGGTCATTTTAGCATTGATAAAGATCGTCAAGCAGTAAAAAAAAAATCAAACAAGCAAAAGTGTGCTAATTTTGGCCGGGCCAAATCTTGGGTACCCACCACTATGGATTCCGCTAAAAATTTACTCTTTTTCACTTAATTTGTATTAAATCAGCCAAATTAGTTGAATATTTAGGCTTCTAAGGGCTCAAGAAGTCAAATCGGGGGATCGGTTTATATGGAGCCTAAATCTGTTTATGGACCGATTCAGATCATACACGGCATGGATGTTGGAAATCATAACTCAAGTCTTTTTTCCAAATGTCAGCCAAATCGGATGAAAATTCAGGCTTCTAAAGGCTCAAGAAGTCAAATCCGGGAATCGGTTTATAGGGAGGCTATATCTGTTTATAGACCGATTTGGATCATACTCGGCATGGATGTTGGAAGTTATAACTCAAGTCTTTGTTTTAAATTTCAGCCAAATCCGATGAAAATTGAGAAATCTTAGGGCTCAAGAAGTCAAATTCGGGGATCGGTTTATATGGGGGCTATATCTGTTTATATACCGATTCGAATCATACTCGGCATGGATGTTGGAAGTCATAACTCAAGTATTTTTTTCATATTTCAGCCAAATCCGATGAAAATTGAGGCTTCTAAAGGCTCAAGAAGTCAAATCCGGGGATCGGTTTATATGGAGGCTATATCTGTTTACAGACCGATTTGGATCATACTTGGCATTGATGTTGGAATTTATAACTCAAGTCTTTGTTCCAAATTTCAACCAAATCGGATGAAAATTCAGGCTTCTAAAGGCTCAAGAAGTCAAATCGGGAGATCGGTTTATATGGAGGCTATATGTGTTTATGGACCGATACAGATCATATTCGGCATGGATACTGGAAGTTATAACTCAAGTCTTTGTTCCAAATTTCAGCCAAATCCGATGAAATTTGAGGCTTCCAAAGGCTCAAGAAGTCAAATCGGGAGATCGGTTTATATGGAGGCTATATGTGTTTATGGACCGATTCAGATCATATTCGGTATGGATACTGGAAGTTATAACTCAAGTCTTTGTTCCAAATTTCAGCCAAATCGGATGAAAATTCAGGCTTCTAAAGGTTCAAGAAGTCAATTCGGGAGATCGGTTTATATGGGGGCTATATCAGTTTATAGACCGATTCAGATCATACTCGGCATGGATGTTGGAAATCATAACTCAAGTCTTCTTTCCAAATTTTAGCTAGATCCGATGAAAACTGAGGCTTCCAATGGCTCAAGAAGTCAAATCCGGGGATCGGTTTATATGGAGGCTATATGTGTTTATGGACCGATTCGGATCATACTCGGCATGGATGTTGGAAGTTATAACTCAAGTCTTTGTTCCAAATTTCAGCCAAATCGGATGAAAATTGGGGCCCAATGGGCTCAAGAAGTCAAATCGGGAGATCGATTTATATGGGGGCTATATCCAAATCTGAACCTATATGCTCCATTTGCAATCCCCAATGACCTACATCAATAAGAAGTATCTGTGTACAATTTCAAGCGGCTAGCTTTTCGAGTTCGACCGCTATGGTCATTTCGACAGACGGACGGATGAACATGGCTAGATCGACTAAGAATGTCGAGACGATCCAGATAATACATATACTTTATGGGGTTGCAGATCAATATTTCGAGGTGTTACAAACGGAATAACTAGATTAGTATACCCCCATCCTGTGAAGGTGGGTTTAAAAAAATATAAATTTTTTTTTTGTTTAATGCAATATAATCACGGAATAAAAACAGATATGAGAATTTAACGTTCATATTTTCCCATTCAGGGGTTTTCAAGTCAATACTTCATTAAAATATGACACCAGTAATCATAAAACTTAAAACAGTTTTATAGTAGGCTTATTTGCTAGTTACCTAAAGGAATTGTGTCAAATAAGCCTACTTTAGCGCTACAATAAGTTTTGTGAGTATAAGCATGAAACTTTTGTATGCTTATGAAGATGGGTCTTATTAAATGCCTATGGCAACTCTGCTTTGTGACTTTGCCTAAGCCTTGCTGTAAATGCGTGCAGCAACTGTCTCATCATTCATTCGCAACATTCATTCTTATTCATAACATTAACAATGACAATAGCAAGAACAACAACAACTGCAGCAGATATTTTTCACTTTTTTCACCTTTTGTGCTTTCGTGATACAGCTGTCATCACCACCATAGCTATCGTCATCATCATCAACATCGTCATTGTCATCATCCATTCACAGCATGACAAAGCCTCTTCTGGTTTTGTAAACGCAAAAAAGTAAATGAGCACAAACGAAATCGCAAAGACAATAGGCCCACAAGACAACAAATAGCAACAGCAGCAGCAACAACAACAACAACAAGACTAACTAAAGAGGACCAAAATAACAGAGCACGTGATTACACAAAGGCTATTACTAACTACTGTTAAGTGCTTTGATTTCAAGTCATGACTGAGTGAGAGAAATGGTGGGGGGGGGGGTCTCCTGTCTAGTGTAGCTCCCTTAAAAATTCCTTTTTAAGATATTCTTAAGAACATAGCGTGCCAGCTATGGCTATGATTTTCATGCTGTCTTTTTAGGGGGTATCTACTTGTTTGTAAAAATAATCAAGTGGCCTAAATCTTTTATATTTGAGAGCGACACAGGGCTGTGCGTATGTGTTTATATGGGGCAAAAAAATACGCCATAATAAAATTTTATAAAAAGGAAAAAAAAGAAAAACTTATCACAACAGCAAATGTATGAATGAAAAGATTTATGTTTTTTCCATGCATGTCTGTGATATTTTTAATGTTTTCATTTTATTTTCTTATCATCATATTAGTAAGTCTACATCTTAATGTTTATTTGCCACTGTAAGTACGTGTAAGTGTTTGTATATGAAAGCGTTCAATCTTTTAATGTTCTTGTTGTTGTTGTTGTTTTCCCATATAAATCTACTAAACAGTAGAAAAACATGTCTTTTACTACTTGTCCACAGCTCATTGTATGATTTTATCTTGAAAATGTTTTCTGTCCCGTCGGAGAAAACGAGAGAGACCCAATTCAATGAGTCTTTAATCATTCATCCATATGACGAAACATCCTGTGCGTGTTAAGCCCCCATTTCGCAATGAAAACAAACAATAATGTTAGCCTCCTTGTCTGCCTAGGTTAAAGAAAACGAAAGGAAGTCTTAAATTAAGTAAGATTTATTATAAAGACAAAGCATTATTTAGGATATTTAGTATCAATCTTCAAGACTCATTAATTTGGGATATTTAACATCTCTGTTGGTGTTTTTAACATCTCTGTGAGTAGCAAGAGGTACACTAATTAACATCTCTGTGATTAGAGTAGGTTGACCAATAACCATCCATCTCTGTGCACAGAAAAGGTGATACATTACCATCTCTGCTTTTGAAAAGTCTTTAAATGTTCAATAAGTTTGTATTTCAGCAAAAACATTTCAATTGTTTTGTAGACTTAAAAACCTTGGTAAATAACAACTCAACATAATATCACTAACATAGGGGTAATTTGTATTAATTTTTCGCTCTTGAGTGTAGTGTATATAAAAAAAAAAAAGTTCGGCCGGCCGAATCTTTTGTACTCTCCACAATGGATCGCATTTGTCAAGTTCTTTGCCCGGTGTCTACTTAAAGGCTAACAAAGGATAACAACTACTATGCTATTAAATGCTATATCAGGTTATGGATCGATTCAGATCATGCTTGGCATGTATGTTGAAGTTCATAGGAGAAGTCAGTTTCAGTTAAATCGGAATAGAACTGCGCCCTAAAGGGGGTCAAGAAGTAAAATCGGTAGATCGGTTTATATGGGAGCTACATTAGGTTATGGAGCGATTCAGACCTTATTTGGCTCGTATGTTGAAGGTTATAGGGGAAGTCATTGTGCAAAATCGAATAAGAATTGTCCTCTCTACAGGATCAGGAAGTAAAGGGTGATATTTTAAGAGCTATAGGAAAGTCTTTGACAAAACAACACATAAAATTCATGAAATCTTTATTTGAATCGATAGGTGCGGTTCATATTATTTAATGTTTGAAGATTATTTCATGCAAATGTTGATCGTGACTGTGCCTCAAATGATCCCTCCGCTTAGTCCAATTTTACTCTTTCCAACATTTTGGCTGGTATCTCCCGAAAAAATGCTTCAATGTTGTCTACCAATGCGTCAATTGAAGCGGGCTAGTTTGTATAGACGTAAGCTTTAACATAGCCCCCAAAAAAAGTATAAAGGCGTTAAATCGAACGATCTAGGCGGCCAATTGACTGGTCCCGAACGTGAAATAAAATATTCACCAAACTCACCTCTCAATAAGTCCATTGTTACGCGTGGTGTATGGCATGTGGCATACACTACGCCTCAGTAGCATGGTGGACTGCAATGAAAACAGCAACTACAGGTCCAACGAATGTATTATCTTGTCATAAGAGAGGCTTTAGAAACCACTCCAACAACTACTACTGTAGGCGATCTTGTTTGTTAGGGTAATAGACATACGAAGAATATAGGTAATGTGATAGTCCTCACAGCTAAAAACTTATGAGGTTGGGCGCTTGAGCTGTTGAGCTACACATATAGCTCGAAGTTAGGCCAGAGAATGACATTAAGTACACTCATTTTTTATCCAGAGAGGTTCACACTGCTGCGGTCTACTATACCTTCTCGACCCACCTGCTAAGGGTAAAGCTGCACAGAGTCGTATGCCTTATCTGACAACCATTGGTTAGAGCTGGTTGAACCAATAGTGCATATTGAACACCTATCAAAACAGCTACGTAAATGTATGTTCGCTTTATACCACCTTAGCAATTGCGCGCCATACTTTGTGCTTAGACAGGCATATTTCTCATTGGTGGAATCTCAACTGAGGCATGGCGTAACTGCGTGGGGAAAGTCAAAAAACTGCAGAATACTACAAACATACCAAAACAGGCTTGTTAAGCTTTTATACAAAAATAGAAGTAAAACAACAACGGACAACAACTCAACACCCACACAAAGCAAAGAACTTTATAACATCCTAGAAATACTTAACATCGACGGAATCTACAATTCAACTATAGCTCGTGAATTCTTCAACAATTCATCCATATTGAAACGCATAAGCCACAGTAGAAACACTCGTAGCAAGTCCGCAGGAAAGTACGAAATACCCAAGTATTCGAACGATTATGGCAAATTATCTTTAGAGGTCACCTTGCCATACTTTTTAAATAAATTACCACAAAATATTGTAAATAGTAACAATAAATTTGAAAGAAATAAATTGATAAAAAAGTTCCTTATAGTAAACTAAGTGCACAATCTAAACCAAAATTGTAAAAATTTAAAAAAAAAAAAAAAAAAAAAAAAAAAAAAAAAAAAAAAAAAAAAAAATTGTATTAATATTCTTGTTTTTCCATTTTGATATTTGTTATATTAACATTGTCTTTTTTAATATTTTTTTATATATAATACTACTAATGTAGACACATATACTACAGCTTGGCTGATATACATCCTACAGACAAGCCGATATGGCTTCGTGGGAATTTATATATATATATCATATAAGTCATTGTAAAACTGAAAGAAATCAATAAATAAATAAATAAATCAAAAAAAAAAAAAAATAAACATTCAGTTAACTGTTTCCGGACTTAGCTCAAATTCCTGCCGCATTCAGTCTCATTCTGAACCCTTCCTCGATGTTCTTTCTTCGGTTAAGTTTGTGGTCAAGTAGTTGGTGCTTGGTATCCATTAAGAGTACCATATCCAGGTTCCCAGAAAACGTACACCTTTCGCTTGCTGCAACCCTTTTATTTCCGAGTCCGAACGGCTTGCCCCAAGAGCGACCCTACTTAGTGCAGAAGTTTATACCGCTGATAATACCTCAATAAAGGTGCCAGCACTAGTAGAGGAAACACTGCTTAATTTTTTATCTTTCTTATGTTCCCACCCCTTAATGCTCAAAGGCGAACATGCTACCTATGAAGTTCAACTTGTATCGGACAGCACTGAGAAAAGTATTCCAGCTGTTCTTTAATGAAATGTTCATGGGCATGGTTCATGGTTCCCTGAACCACATATCATCTTTAACGTCCCCTGAACGAGGTTCGCAATAGTAGAGTGAGAACGGACAACTACCATGGTAATGTCATCAAACGCGTAGGCAACGAACTTCAACCTCTCCTCCTCGATGAACCTGAAAATACCATTGTACTGTGGTCGAACTTGCAGGGAAAAAGCGGCCAAAAATACATAAAAGCCACATTTATTTACCGATTTCGCTGAAATTTGGAACGGTGTACCACGCCTACCGATGTCCGAACCGAATGTGGTCCAAATCGGACTATATTTCGATATAGCTGCCATAAAGACCGTTCTGCCACTTTTTAGTCTTAAGCTTATAATCGCCCAACCCTGGAATGAATATAAAAAAATCAAACACTGACAATAAACATGGAGATCTCTATAGTATTTTGGTCATAACTTCAAAGGCTGCAAATCTTTGCAGCTAAAATGTTGCATGCTGCATCTTAAGATCACCATTGAGATTGGTGTAAAATATCAATGGGGACTTTAAGGGGGAACAAAACTATGCCCCTTCTTGAAAGAATGCTCTGTGAGTAGTAATAGTGGAGTATTAACCATCCCTGTTTTTTAAAACTTGGCATCTTCTAAAAGTTTCCCCTTTATCCACAAAATAAATATTTTTTTTTTTTGACTTATAAACTGAAAAATATCACCTGCAATGATCGCTGACATTGTTTTTTTTTTTTAACTTTTTTAATTTTACATGCTTTTAACGAGTGTTGTGTTTATAACATCTCTGTCAATGACAAAGAAAACAAACCAGAGATGTTACATGTACCACTTAACATCTCTGTTTTTCTTTTCTTTTTTTGCACACTATTTACAACATTTAATTAATTCATCAATTATATTTAAATTTTTCGATTGACTTTGACAAAAAACAAGTTGGAAATGTACTCGTTAAAGTTAACGCTTAAAAATTGATTTTAATTTTACATGATTTTAACGAGTGTTTATGTCACAGCATAATTGCTTGGTGTGTTTGGTTTTAAATGTCCTTGCTCTTTATCTCCTTCTGCTTTCATTTTGAGCTCCAAGTTATTTCCACTGTATAAAATTGGTAATTAAATATGCATACAAAACTGCAATCGAATTTCCAATTACCATAATACAAGGCATTGATGAAGCAAAAAATGCCATGGATGCATGAATGGGTGGCCCAAAATAATGCACCTGGTTTAAAAGTGGACACCACCTTCCTCTACCTCCATTCCTAGTTTGCAGTAACATTTGTGTGCATACTCTCAAGCTGCCAGCAAATGGTGAGCCACTGACACAAACACAGTGGTTACCAAAGACCCCATTTATGGTTTTGCCATTAAATCTCCATGACTTTGGCTTTGTTTGACCCTATATCTCATGGACGTATAACGAAACTTTGTTGACCAGTTTAAAGGATTTGCACTACATGGTGCCTGAAATTTATAGCAACTCGAATATTTATAAGGGATAAAGGCTATCTTTGCATGTTCCACTGTAACATTTTAGGCTCCTCACACCCGTTATGTACATTCGTAGGTATGTATGTACTATGTTGGTAGCTTCATGCGAATTGGAGTAAAATTTTGTGTATATTTTTGGCAAGGTGCCACCATCGATTTAAAATTCCCATAAATAAACTGCACTAAAATGAAGTGTATGTGAAAATTTAAAGCCTTCACAGCAGTTTTCGTTCGCATTCTATGCGAGCTTTTCAGTGCGACAACTGAGCCGGTTAGGCTGTGGTGAGTATAGGCAGCCGTAATGGTTTAGAACAACACATGTAAAATAGGATGTTGGAGATAAGCGTACAAAATGTTTCTATGTGCCGAGGTTTTTTTTCCAATAAACTAGGTTCCATAGATACAGACACATGTGGCTTACAAAATTAAACAGCATTGGTTCAATAAATTGTATCTTACTAAAGAGTCTAAAAATAAACATTCTTATAACGAAACCTTCGCGCATTTGCACAAAAAAAAAACAACAGTGTCAGCCGTTGCCCCTAGGGAAAAGGTAGAAAAAAGTTTAACTATATTAAAAAGAAGTCTTAGACAAAACAAATTTCAACATCTCTGTCGTCGGGTTACACATCAATGTGGGGTATTTAACATCCCTGCAAATAGCAAAGGCAATGTATTTAACATCTCTGGAAAAAGCAAAGCTAGAGTATTTAACATCTCTGTAAATAGCATAGGTGGAGTATTTAACATCTCTGTATGGAAAAGTGAAGGTCGCCGCAGCACTGAGGTTGGCATATCCGTCCATGTCGCTGATCGCATGGGTTTGAATTCTGGCGAGACCGTTAGAAAAAATTATCAGTGGTGGTTTTCCCCTCCTAATGCTGGCAACATTTGTGAGGTACTATGCCATGTAAAACTTCTCTCCAAAGAGGTGTCGCACTGCGACATGCCGTTCAGAATGGGTTAGAATCGGACTGCACTCATTAATAAGTGAGAAGTTTGCTCCTGTTCCTTAGTGAAATGTTCATGGCCAAAATTTGCTTTCGCATGGTCATCATGTTCCCGTGGCGATAGGTCCTATGGAACGAGCTTACTCACCTCAAGGGTGATTTTTTAGCTATTATCTTTTTGGCAACACTGGTTTAAACAACTCACACACGTTTTATGTTGTATTTTACTGTCAAACAACTTCAGCTGGGTCTATAATGTAACCATGAATCGTCTTACAAACGAACAACGCTTGCAAATTATTGAATTTTATTAACAAAATGCGTGCTCTATTTAGAAAATTTAATGCGCGCTTCTTTATTTTAAGACGAAGCTCATTTTTGGCTCAATGGCTACTTAAATAAGCAGAATTGTCCCTTTTGGAGTAAAGATCAGAAAGATCAGAAGCATTGCAAGAGATAGCAATGCATACAGAAAAAGTAATAATTTGATACGGTTTATGGGCTGGTGGCATCATTGGACCGTACTTCTTCAAAGATAAAGCGAATTGTAACATAACTTTGAATTATGAGCGCTATCGTTAGATGATATACAACTTTTTCTTTGCCCAAAATGCAAGAGCTTGACTTGCATGACATGTGGTTTCAACAAGACGGTGCCACATGCCACACAGCACGCGTAACAATGAACTTATTGAGAGGCGAGTTGGGTAAAATTTTTTTTCACGTTGGGGAACAGTCAATTGGCCGCCTAGATCCTGCGATTTAACGCCTTTAGACTATTTTTTGTGGGTCTATGTTAAAGCTCATGTCTATACAGACAAGCCCACTTCAATTAATGCATTGGAAGACAATTTATTCGTGAGATACCGGCCGAAATGTTGGAAAGAGTAGGCCAAATTTGGACTAAGCAGATGGACCATTTGAGGCTCAGCCACGGTCGACATTTGCATGAAATAATCTTCAAACTTTAAATTATATGGACCGCACTATCGATTCAAATCAAGATTTCAAGCAATTTTTTGCATTTTATATATATTTTTTTAACTTTCCTATAGCTCTTAAAAATTCCCCTTTATAAGAGCTTGACGAGGATCGCTAAATGCACATTCAAATGTGGCTACAACAACATTAACGTTTAACTTCTTTGTTTTTAGCCCCTCCGTCTCCCAGACGATGAGGTGAATTTGACAATATTTCGGTGTGGTAAACAAAAGAGTGATGTTTTTAACATCTCTGTACAAAGGTGTGTATTTACCATCTCTGTATAAGTGAGGTGTATTTAACACCTCTGTATAAAGGATGTATATAAAACAGCCCTGTACAGACAAGAGGCATTTTAACTGCCACCTTTGTATTTAACATCTCTGTAAATAGCAATGGTGTTATATTTAACATCTCTGTATAGAAAAGAGGGCATTTTAAATCCCACTTTGTATTTAACATCTCTGTATCTACTTTCCCCCTTTAGTGTATATTTGTTTAAGCTATTAATTTATATTTTTTAGTTTGGTTATATTTTGTAGTAATATTAAACAGGTTACTTTTTCGTCCTTTTGTATTATTTTGATATTTTATTAAATTTTTTTTTTAATTATAAATTTATAATATTTTCCTCTCGTACTTTAGTGGGACAATTAATTGCAATCGTTTAGTTGAAATTGGTGTTTGAAACATCAGTGACTACAAAACAGAATTGGCCATCTATACCAAGCTGTTTGGTTGGCTGCTTCTTAAGCTGCTTGGAAGGAAACGACCATAAGAACAAGCCCAGCCATTTTATTTCACGTTCGGGACCAGTCAATTGTCTGTCTAGATCGTTTTAACACCTTTAGACTATTTTTTGTGGGGCTATGTTAAAGCTCATGTCTATATAGACAAGCCCGCTTCGATTGACGCTTGGGATCAATCGAAAAAAAAAGCTCTTAAAAATTTCCCTTTATAAGAGCTTAACGAGGATCGCTAAATCCGCATGCAAATGTGGCTACAACAACAACAACGTTTAACTTATTTGTTTTTAGCCCCTACGTCTACAAGACGATGAGGTGTATTTGACAATATTGCGGTGTGATAAACACAAGAGTGCTGTGTTTAACATCTCTGTACCAAGGTGGTGTATTTACCATCTCTGTATAAGTGAGGTGTATTTAACATCTCTGTATAAAGGAGGCTTATTTAACAGCTCTGTACAGACAAGAGGCATTTTAACTGCCACCTTTGTATTTTACATCTCTGTAAATAGCAATGGTGTTATATTTAACATCTCTGTATCTTCATTCCCACTTTGGTGTACATTTGTTTGAGTTATTAATTTTTATTTTTTAATTTAATTATATTTTGTAATAATATTAAACATGCCACATTTTCTTGTTTTTCTATTATTTTTATATTTTATTATTATTTTTTTTTATTACTAGTTCTTTAAATTCTAACTCCCCTAATATTTTCCTCTCGTACTGTGGTGGAACATGTAATTACAATCGTTTAGTTGAAATTGGTGTTTGAAACATCAGTGACTACAAAACAGAATTGGCCATCTATACCAAGCTGCTTGTTAAGCTGCTTGGAAAGAAACGACCATAAGAACAAGCCCAGCTGATATCAGCACAGGCATGCAGGTGAAGTTAATAAATTTTATTTTTCTGGCACTCGAACATGTTTGAAAGGGAAAAATTGGAATAATGAACTCTAATGGCTTTTTATACCAAAAGGGATAAAAAGCAAAAGCAAAAGGTTGTTCTTCTTGGAATTTAGTACTCTTTACTCCATATCCTTAGAAGGTCTATGAAAGTGGGAATTTCTTAAAAGAAAAAATACAGTAAATGCCTTTTAATTACTAAAAATTGCACATACTCACACACATTAGGGCTTAACAGCCTTATGGCTTATAATGAAGTGCAACAACATGCCACATAATCACATTTGCCATGGTATGTGGTGACCTTATTTCAGGCTCAGCCACTCATATTAATAATCAAAGCGCATATTTTGTGTTGAATAAAAAAAAAATTATAATTTTTTTTTTTTTTCATACGTTTTGCTCATTGTGAGTGCTACGATAAACGCATGGACCATAACAAAAAAACCGCAACAAATTGGAAAAATTAAAATAAAATTGCAAATGCAAATTCAAAGTGCTATAAATACACTGTAAAAAATAACACAATAATATTGAAAAGGTATTACATTAATTTCATGGCTCGCACAGTGGTCCCAAGAGCAAAACAATAGAAAAAAATTCCACAATTTTACAAAAAATTGGGGAAAAAAAATTTTAAAAATAATAACACACACTTGCTCAACTTTTTATAAGTTCTTTGCTATGCTCTTTGAAGTTCGTAAAATCAAAATTTAATGTTGACCAAATTTTGTAATTTTGAAAAAATTTTCCATGAAAAACGAAGTTTTAATTTTGAAGGAATTTTGAAAATAAAATCTCTACCAAATTTTATATGCAAATTGAGTTTCGACAATATTTTCCATGAAAATTAAATGTCGATAATATTTTTTATAAAAAAAAACAAATTTTAAGGCATTTTTTGACAATTTGGAAAATCAGTAAGCTGTTCAATTTAAAATTTTTTCTTAATTTTTTACTGTGTATCAATTTTCTGCTGATTTCCTTTAATGTATTTTTTTTTTTTTTTGTTTTGGTAGTAATCTGCAACTCTCAATTTTGGCTCATATCCAATAATCGGCCAATGCATGGGCACATCTCAGGCATACTGTGAAAAATGCCTTGGATGCACATATGAGTGCTCACACACACACACACACACACGCTACACATCTCATTTCATGTTGAAAGATCACTTTAAGGTGGTCACTTCATGAGGCATGTGTCACATGGCCCAAAATGAATGAACGAATGAAGGCAGCAAGCAGCGCACACACACGAAACACACCATGCCATGGCATGTTGTTTGGGGAAGACACAACACCACAGCCGGATTAAGGACGCCGGCGTTATTGGGCAATAAATGCATTTCAGCATTGGAAATCCTCGCCAGATTAACATAAAAACGCACTTTTTGATTCATGGCAGGCAAGAGCAGCAGCATGAAATTTTGTTAGTCCCCCCCTCCGCTCCACTGCCCATCCCTACCCAATGACTATGCGGAAGAGTAGCTGGGAACAACGATGCACAAAGTTGAAGGGTTAAGTGCTTCATAGTGCTGTAAATTTTCCTTGGGTGAGTGAGTGAATGAGTGCCTGCGAGTGTGTTTCCCCTTTTTCGAAAAATTAGAAAGCCATTCATTATAAGCACCAAAGACAAAGCGAAAGAAAGTCCATGAAATGAAAATGTCACTTGGTCCAATTAAGCAGCAAGAAAATGGAAAACAAGTCATGAGTGATGTTATAGGCCTATATGTAGCATGACGCATATCTGCCCCGACCGGCAGACGGGAGACTATGACTACGGCAGCCAACAAAATTATTTGCCTATGCCCTTTGACCCCCTTTTTTTAAGGAATTATTTCTTTGCTTTTCTTTGCCACTGAATTGGAAAGCATCGCGGATCTTCTATAAATTAAATGAATGATTGACCATGCAGTAACACTTTGAGAGACACATGATTCTACCACACCAGTGATTCAGTCACAGCTAATTTGCTAAGCGACTTGTGACTTTAGTGACTCACTTGAGTGTCAATATTTTTGTTCACTTTAAGTGCTGTTGTTAAGGTATGTAGGAATGTTTCAATGCCTCAGTACAGAGGTTCTGCTTTTTGGAAACAAGTCAAGTGTTATTGCAGCAATCCAGGGGGTATAATTGGCTATTGGCTAATGATCACAGGTTAGAGACGATGTGTCATACTCACAAAGTGATTAGCAAGATAATGGGAAAGAAACACACTTCTAAACTACTTAAATAATAGACTGACTGCTAAAAACCTTTAAATCAAAAGAAATTTTGAATAAAATGTTAAAAAATTTCGTCAAAATTCGATTTTAAAAAATTTTTTCTTTAATTTGAGCTTCAGAGAAAAATGTTCAACTGCTTAACTGTTATCTTAACTTGATTTTGTGAAGAGATTCGCTATCTGAATTCCCTTCCACCGCCGAAAATGTCATTGAAACCATGGTCAAAGCAATGGCGACCAAAAAATTACGATTTTGAAACCACCTTCTTAAGACAGTTGAAAATAAACGTCTTCAGAAAATTTAAAATTTTAAATTGGACAACAAATGAAGACTTGTTTAACATGATTGTCGAAAGGTGCATGCATATCGTAGAGCCTTCAAGCTTCGCGCATATACTCGTTAACACCTCAGCTATAATCATTCGAAATTTCAAAGAGTTATCTCTTCCCAATCTCAAACGGCAGATTTTTTACTATTTTTTCGATTTTATACCACTGTGTGTTCGATTTTTATTGCACTCTTTGGACAGATTAAGCCTAATTTTGTTCAGTTTCTCTATAACTAAGTAGTATTTCGTCGGTCCCCAACTGCTACGTTATGGAGAAGTTCGATTGTAAATACTCGTATATTGTCGAAATTCGGTTTTTGTTGAAAATTTCGGCCAAAATTTCTTTTTCACCACTCTCACTAATTTTTTAGTTATTAATATTATATAATACCTACTACTGGGGGCATATGCATCTATTCTATGTTCTGCTCAAAGGCATTTACCAATAAACTATGAGCTTCAAGTAATACACCACCATTGCCACCACGATATATTCAACACTTGCTTCTGAGAATAAAACACTTTAGTCTTTACTCACCAAATCTAAGAGCTCATCATCTTTAAATCTCACCACTGAATGCATGCCTCCCATTCAAAGGTAATTTGCTCACCTCTTTTACTACCACCCACTCTTTCACTTTCAATGTGTACATCAAATGTGGTTACATTTTAATGTTAAGCATGGTTCAGTTATTCTCAACATATACTCTCTCTCTCTCTCTCTCTCGCTCGCCTTTCAACTAACGGATCTAACTTCATTATGAAAGCCCACAATAACCGCCACCATACGAGTAGTTATTGAGACAACATTGATTTGGCAATTTGTATACAAACACACAAAGTTTGCCTTTAAACCTGCAGCCATTTTTTTGTTATAATTTGGTTGCAGTGTTGTTTTTAAAATATAAAACTGCCAAGAGTATAAAGGCGATTTTGTGGTACATATTATGGCCAAACGGCTGAATGGATTTTAATGCAATTGGCATCAATCGAAAGATATTTTCCAAGAAAAGAGACGAATATATATGAAAATTAATTTTCCTTACAGGAAAGCCATGGAAATGAGGAATTAGTATTCAATAAAAGACGAAGAAGCATAAACACAACAAACTGGTGTTGGTTTTTTCTAAAGCATTCGTTACGGATGTGAATGCAAAGCCATAGGTGGGAGTATTAGTGGTGAGAGTAAGAGAAACAAATGGTGCGGGAGAAAGAGCATCACTATATAGGTGAGGGTGTTGAGGGATGTCATGTGCGTTGCCCTACTTGGCGTGTTGGTCAACCAATTTCTTACGACTCAGCTTTCGCGTGCGAAACGGCTGAATGGATTTTAATGCAATTGGCATCAATCGAAAGATATTTTCCCAGAAAAGAGACGAATATATATGAACATTAATTTTTCTTTCAGGAAAGCCATGGAAATGAGGAAGAAGAAGCATAAACACAGCAAACTGCTGTTGGTTTTTTTTAAGCATTCATTATGGGTGTGAATGCAAAGCCATAGGTGGGAGTATTAGTGGTGAGAGTAAGAGAAGCAAATGGTGTGGTATCAATTCCAACAATTGTGTTAAGTATGATTCAAATTGGTTCATAATCTGGTATAGCTGTCATATAAACCGATCTTGGACCTTGACTTCTTGAGCCTCTAGAGGGCGCAATTGTCATCCAATTTGAATGAAATTTTATATGAGGTGTTTTGTTATGACTTTCAATAAGTGTGTTAAGTATGGCACAAATCAGTACATAACCTGACATAGCTGCCATATAAACTGATCTGGGATGTTGACTTCTTGATTGAAATTTTGCACAACGGCTTCTCTCGTGACCTTCAATATATGTGTCCAATATAGTCTGAATCGATTTATAGCTTGATACAGCTCCCATATGAACCTATCTCCCGGTTTTACTTCTTGAGCCCCTACAAAGTGCAATTTTTATCCGAATGAACTCAAATATTACGCAATGACTTCTACAATGTTCAGCATTCATTTATGGTCCGAATCGGACTATAACTTGATATAGATCCAATAGAATAACAGTTCTTATTCAATATTCTTTGGTTGCCTAAAAAGAGATACCGCGCATAGAGCTCGACAAATGCGACCCATGGTCGAGGGTATATAAGATTCAGCCCAGCCGAACTTAGCACGCTCTTACTTGTTATTCTGTGAATTGTAGAAGGCACGAAGGAGCATGCTTGGATGGGCTAGTTATTTACAAAACCTATTCTTGATTTTGATATATCAATGAACGAATCGTAGCGGCTTACATTTTTTAAACCTTATCTATAAATATTTACTCACGATTTTTTTCATCACGTCAAATCATAAACTTTTTTTCGCCAAATTGATTTCTCTATCTTAACTTTCCCCTTTTTTAATTAATTGCCTAACATTTCAAAAATTCCTTTGAAAATTCGTATTTTACAAAATTTGTAATTTATTCAAAGCAAGGCAATTGGACTGCTTGTTGTTTCCAGCTTACATTTATGTGTTTTTCCTACTCTACACAAACTGCATCTGCTTAAAGGTAATTTATCTTTTGGAAAAACGTTTCCCATTTTTGTGTTTTGTTTTTTTTTTTCGTATTTCTTCTCTATGGCTACTCCCACATTTGTTGGGATTCTTTTGAAGATTTTTGCATTTGACAAACTCATTAAAATTGTCTGACAGCTTTTAATTAATAATTTTTTCGTAGTGACTACAAATGCAGTCTGGAGCTGCATACTCCGGCATGGAGTACATTTGCCATTTGTTGGCTAGAGCTGCATATTTAGTCATTTGTCTCTTGGGACTTTACAGGCATTTTAGGTAAAATTATACAAAAATCCAGTTGCAGTCAAGCTGTCCTGTATTGGTATTGGTTGATATGCAATTACCATAGTCATAAATAGATTCGTTGAAATGAAATTTTGATAAAAAAAATTTATTCCTGAAGAATAAAAAAAAAATATTTCCCAATATTTTTTTTTTTTTTTTTTTGAAAAATATGTCACATTTTATTTTAATGGAAAATATTGTGGAATTTGTATTTAATTGATTTTGTTTGAATTTGTTAAATTTTTTAACCTTTTTTTATTTTATGAAAATGTATTATTTTCTAAGAAAATTTTCTAATTTTTTCTGAAAACGTTTTTCTTTTCCTTTTTTTGGTTTTTCATTTTTTCTCTGCTCCTTTTTTAAAGATTTTTTTTTGATTTAAATACCTACCAAGCCGCCTTATATTTTTAATACTTTCACCTTAAATTATTTCACCTTTGTATCAGGGCGTTCACTCACTTACACACACACACACTCGAGCACTTCGTGTAATAAATACTCTTTCTAACTTATCTTGAATACTTCCGAAAAACGCCCTTCATTAGCGTCATAAAAAACAAATAGACGGGCCATTCCCCCAAATAAAAAGGTGCTACCCACCCCACCCACCAAGGGCTATACAGCACCTTTGGCACTCTAACGACATACCAAATCAACCATATTCTGCTTCTTCTTCTTCTGTTTGGTGGGTAATGGTGAGAAAATCATTATCAAATACGAGGTATTACATGATGAGAGCATGCTGGTTTGTTCGCTCCGTAGCGAGAGTGGATTACAAAAATATCGTTTAATTAAATAAGGAAAATGTAATAAAGCACCAACAACAACAACAACAGCGACGACAACGACAACAGTAACTGCAATAACACACATAAAATACACGACAATTGTTACCCAATTCGTATGGTGGCTCTTGCCACCCACCCCGCAAGGGAGGGGGTGAGAATGTTAAGGGAGCCCTAACATCAAATAATTCATTTTCAGAGTATAGAGTAGGACACCAGGCGCAAACGAAACGTTTGCATGACAAACATCAATAAAGCAACAATGAAATGTCGGGCGAAATATGTAGCCGGCATGTTGGCTGGTATGCTTTGTTAAGCCGTTATATGCGTTGACCGGCCCAGGCCCGGCCAGCAAACAAACGAGGAGAGCAGAAATTCATAAAACAAATTTTTATTTGCCGTTGACACAGGAGTCGTCGTCGTCATTCCTAATTTGGACTACTCTAAAGGGAAAATAGGAAAATTTAATAAATTTTCTTCTCCTTCAACTTGGGTAAAGTAAAGGGCCATCGTCTTGGTGTGACTGTGTGTGTGTGTGCGTGTAAACAGTGGCAACTGTGTATTGCTGAGTTTTTGAAAGATTGCCCCTGTTATGGGTGCCAAGAGTATTGGGCGCGCACACACAAGTGAACGAAGTCTGATGGTAAAAAATGCATTTCTTGACATTTGCTTCATTAAAAAGGTATCCATCATTTTAATGTGAATGAAAAAAAAAAATATGAGAACAGTGATTATTAACAAGAAAAGAAATAAAAATGTATACATTGCAAAATATTTCGTGCAATGTTTCAAATCATATCGAGTGGCAATATAATAAAATAAACTAAAATAAAATAAAATAAAATAAAATAAAATAAAATAAAAAAAATTAAAATAAAATAAAATAAAATAGAATAAAATAAAATAGAATAAAATAAAATAAAATAAAATAAAAATAAAATAAAATAATTCAAACAATGATTTTTGATGGAAATTTTCGAATTATTTCAGCTCAGATAAATCCTGGCTTTTACTTTTTGCACCTCTTGTACTGACTTTCGCTTAGAGCATGTTCTTTTGCATCTGAACGTGTGACTTATTTTGCGTATGTAGGTAGTATTTTTTTTTTATACCCAACACCACTACTGTGGTACAGTGTATTACAACTTTGTGCATTTGTTTGTAACACCCAGAGGGAAGAGAGATAGATCCATTGATAAGTATACCGATCGGCTCAGAATCACTTTCTGATTCGATTTAGCTATCTCCGTCCGTCTGTCAGTCTTTCCGTCTGTCTGTCCGTTTGTCCGTCTGTCTGTCTGTCTGCCTGTCTGTCCGTCTGTCTGTCTGTCCGTCTGTCTGTTTGTCCCTCTGTCTGTCTGTCCGTCTGTCTGTCCATCTGTCTGTCCGTCTGTCTGTCTATCCGTCTGTCTGTTCGTCTGTCCATGTGAATTTGTGTACAAACTACAGGTCGCAGTAATAATGCAATAAAGTAGTCATTTGTTAACCGATTATCTTCAAATTTGTTAGGAAGGACTTTATCTTTACTATCGGCATTACTGGTGAATTTCACAGAAATAGCTTCAGATTTAGATACAGTTCTCATATATATATATATATACATATATCTGTCGATTTTCACTCCTAGAGCCACTGCAAGCATATTTCATTGCAAGCCTGACAACAGATGTTCTACATAAGCCTGCACTGGTAATTTATCCAGAACTTTATTGCCCTCGATGAATGTCATGTTCATACAAATTTCATTGCACTGCACTATATATTTAGTACTAAAATAAAACACAGCTAATACTAATTTTATTTAACTGTATAATATGATTTTGTATACTTTTTAATTTAATTTTTTTTATTTATTAGTTTCTTGTTTTTTTTTCCAAAACACTGTGTTTGAGATGCCAATAAGCAAAAATTCTAAAAATTGTTTTCTTCAAAAATCTATCAGCACTTCTTAAGAATGCCAAGCAAAATAAAAATTATGAAAAGGGGGAATTTCTCACTCTCTTTTCTTTAAGTCTCAAGATGCCGCCAATGATGGGATTTTGGTGTGTGTATATTTTAGTGCGTTGTAACACTGGCAGATGTGAAAACGGCATACATGCAAGCAGACGGGCACCCACAACTTTATCCCTGCTGCTCATGCCAGGCACTCACTCATGCATCTGTCATGCGAAATGAAAGGGAAAAAATATCTTTGCCAGTGATTTGGAGTGGATGACATCAACATCATCATCATCATATCACCATACCAAATGATGGGTCTTATCTTAGGGGGGGATAAAGAGGCAGTGTATTCGAAAGTGTGTTTCATTTCAAAATTGAAGCTGTTAATTCAGCTCCCTTCCTCTCTCACTCTCTGACGGCACACTCACTATCATTGCATTGCAAAATGAATCGTTGTAAAAGTGCATCTCCTTCCTCATGACATTTTGACATTTTTTCCCTTGCTTCAGTTTCGTTGTTTGTTTATCATTACAGCAATTGGGTGGGGGTGTGTATAATAAGTAGGTATAAGCACGTAAGTGTGTGAATGTCATATACCTATGTGTGTATGTATGTAAACACGTGTGAATGAATGGATACTCATACGATGTGCATATATCAGTTGTATACAATGCAAAATAGTTTTGTGTATTCCTATTTATTTATGGCTTTTGTAGAAAATGACATTTTGTCACGTTATAAAATAAAACAAAAGCAACATTTGACAGGTTCATCGAGTGTCATTGAGAACCTTAAACTAAAAGTGGGGTTTTAAGAAGGCCGTGTTTTAGGGCTGAAGTGTGTAATTTAAAGGGAGTGAAGAAAAATGAAATAAATTAAAGTGAAATTTAATAAATAAAATAAAATGAAAAAATTTAAGATTAAGTAAAATAAAATAATATAAAATAAAATGAAATAAAACAAAATAAAATGAAATAAAATAAAATAAAATAAAATAAAATAAAATAAAATAAAATAAAATAAAATAAAATAAAATAAAATAAAATAAAATAAAATAAAATAAAATAAAATAAAATAAAATAAAATAAAATAAAATGAAATAAAATGAAATAAAATAAAATAAAATAAAATAAAAAGAAATAAAATAAAATAAAAAGAAATAAAATAAAATAAAATAAAATAAAATGAAATAAAATAAGATAAAATAAGATAAAATAAAATAAAATAAAATAAATAATAAAAAATAACATAAAATCAACATATAATAATAAAATAAAATAAAAAAATATAGGTAAAACAAAATACAGATAATAAATTAAATTAAATGAAACAAAAAAAAAATACAATAGCAAACAAAATAAAAATAAGTAGATTATAAAAATAAGAAGAAAAATTTATTAAAAATTTTAAAAATATAAAAAAATTAAATAAAATTTAAGAAACCCAAATAAAATGAAAAAATTCTGCGGAATTAAAAAAAAACATAATAACGTAGAAGCAGCGTTTATATTAAATACAACAATGCGATTTTTTAGCCTTTTATTTGGGAGATAATTATGTTATTCATATTATACGCAATGGACTTTATTTTATTTGAACATAGATTATTATATGAGTGTAACAAGCTTTTCTTTCGATTTAAATATTAAAAGACTCTTTTGAGTTATAATTTATACCATCGATATTTATACCATTTACTTATATGATTGATTTATATACCATGGATTTCTTCTCTAATTTGTAACTTAACACGCGATACGTTATCACTCACCTAATATCATTTGTCTCTTTCTTTTTCACACATTTAACAATATATTGTAGTCTAGTGAGTACTTTCACTCTCATTTGTATAACATCAATTTTGTTTTGAGTGTATAACAGTGTATAAAGTCATAAACTTTGTTTAAAATAAAAATCATTCTTCTAATATTATTCAATAAATACAGTTTTCCCATTATTTAAAGCGGAAGAAACTCATGGGAGAACAAGTTAGGTCTTTTAAGTCTGACTTGGCCCATATTATACAATAAATACAAAATTAAACTAAGCATAATCCTGCTAGGGCGTTTCGTCTGGTTAGGATTTGTTTGCTATAAACTATATCTTCTTATATATAAAATTGAATTCGTGTTTGTTTAGCAGTTTGGTTGTTTGTTCCGTATAGACTCAAAAACGGCTGAAGCAATTACCTTGAAATTATTTTTTGGAGAAGATTACGAATATGGTCAAGAAGAAGAAATATTGTCCATATCCCAGAAATACCACCGAGAATCACAAGTGGAACGATAAAAACAATATGGATATCAAATGAAAGGTATTAAGAGTAGAATACGAATATGGTATTAAAAATTGGGTCCAAGAACTTAGGAAGTTGCCCTAACCCCAAAATGTCTAAAAACAAACAAATTGGTCGTCTATATCAAAATGGGGCTTAAATGTAAGGTATTCAGGAGTAGATTACGAATCTGGCACACAAAATCAGATCGAAGTGTAGGGGGTCACCGTACCCCCCAAAAATTCCCCAAATGGGCATGTGACCCATCATGGACTCGGTTTGTGTATTTATTCCGTAGACTCAAAAAAAAAAGGAAACATAGGTAATATAATTTTTAGATATCGGAAGATGGCTGACCCTCCCCCTTACATCATAAACGCCACCCAAAACCAAAAGAGGACTGATGGGCACAATATGGGTATCAAGTGAATGACTAAAAAATGAAAATCATATTAATTTTTGCGTCCAAGAACCCAGCGGGCCGCCCCAACCCAAAAACTCCTAACGGGTGCCGTGGGGACAGCTCAAAACCCGCCAATTGGATATATGGACCAATCACGACAATATAGAGTCATGTGTTTGGGGAGCCGCCCCACCCCAAAATACCTTCCTATTATATAAAAGCTATTTGGGGTGGATATTTATTGATTTTCGGGAAATTTATATTCATTTTCGGGACAAAGACCCTGGGGTCCAGGCCAAGTGACCTCCCCCGAAATACCCCCTAAACCAGAAATATTTACCAGTACAGTAATACTGGGCTGAAAAGAAAGACATTTGGGAATATAGTAAAAATTTACCCAGGAACGGAGCGGGGGAAAACTTTTCATAAATCAATGAGTGCTTTCCGATTCAAGTTGACCTTTTTTGTAGCCGAGGCCGTACGGTGTGACGCAGTGCGACATCTCTTTGGGGAGAATTTTTTACATGACCATGCATGGTATGGTACATCGCAAATGACGCTAGGATTAAGAGGGGATAACCACCGCTTTAAATTTTGCCGAAGTTCCGGCAGGATTCGAACGTAAGCGTTCAGCGTCATAGGCTAGTAGCACGATATCAACATTCAGGGCGAAGTGTCCCCACCCTAAATAGCTATTAGAGAGTTAAAGAAGGCGCAGCGGAGCGAGCCCTGTCCAGCTAGTTTTTTTTATAAAATACAAAACCACCCTTAATCTTGCCCTCAATAAATCCTTGGGTTATACCCTTAATCCTGCACTCACTTAATCCTAGGGTTAAACCCTTCATCTATTCCCTACAATAACTAATTATCAATTCTTCCGTGTTCATAAAAAAAATTAAAATTTCAATATACAAATAAGGACTTTCTCACTCACAATTATTAAACTTACATACATTGAAGTCTTCTTCTAAATTTTCCTTTAGCTCTTTAACATATTCATCCCTCACCTCCCCTATTTTATTTTTTGATGGCCCACAAAACTTGTGTTCTTTCCCAATTTAATTTTCCACACAGCCATGCATAATAAAATCTAATTTAAATTACTATTGCCGCCATTTATTTAGCCATCAATCGATCGGTTCTGCTCTTTTAATTATTGTTATTAGGTGTTTTAAAAATAATTATTAAAAAAAAAATTAGAAGGCAATCAAAACGTTTGTGAGTTAATTAATTAATTTCATAATATCTGATCGATTCTATTTTTGAGCTTCGCATCATTGAAGTTTTATCACACACATCAAGAGTGAAAATGTAGGTGTGAGAACACAAGACATAAAATTGGGCGAACATATTTAGTTATGGTATGTATGCTCATTCTCAATGGTATACACGCACACCTGAATAGAATACATGTATCAGGGGCTTGATTGATATCTAACAGAGAATAATTACAATAAGAGTCACCCATAACATTTTGCGGTGAAATAACAGTAACAAAAGCAATTCTCATGGTGTTATGAAGAGGGGGAAGAAAGGTGTTGATAATAATCTCAGTAAAAAAAAAAGTTCTCTTCAATGCTTTTGCCACTATAATACTTTGCACGTACATACATACATGCCTACTATGGCTTTTTAAGCTTTGACATAAGCATTGTGAAGATAATAAGAGAGCTACAAAAACTGTATACATTTTTAAGGGGATGAACAGGGAGGGGGGAAGTCTTTGGAGCCTTTAGATATGGCCTAAATATATGAGATCCCCTTTTTTAATTCAGTGCTTACATATTTTTCTATAGGGAGAGTTAATTTGGAGTAAGACCCTCACTGGGCACTAGGTATAAAAAAAACAGTTCCCTCCTGTTTGCCTGTTGATTTAAGAGGAGAAACAGGTTTTATTCAATTCTAGAGAGAGTGAGAGAGGGTCTTTATAAGAGGTTGCTTCTAAACCCCTTTTCAACGATCTCATCAATATGTTTGTTGTATGAATGGTTTTGGGGGGAATTTAATAAGGTATCTATTAATCAACTTTGCTTGCCAGTTATTTCGTGTATATACATACATACATACGTCTACATGTACATAGGTATGTATCGATGTATTCATTTTGAGTTGTATGTGAATAAGAGCATTGGGGTTTGATTGTGTTTGTTGTTGTTGTTGTGGTTTGGTAAAGACCTCAAATGTAAAAAAAGCTGCAATGAATGAAAAACAGTGTTGCCATTTCAATGGGGAAAAAGAGAAGTGCAAAAAATATTATTTCTGCAAAATTTAGGACATGCAGCGATATTTTGTTTATAAAAAAGGTTAAAAACTATTTAAAATTAAAATAAGGGAAATTTAAACGAAATAGTCTAATAAAACTAAGTTAAACAAAAAAATAAATAATTAAAAATAAGAAAATATTAAAACTATATGGGTACCTAAAAAACACATAAAAATATTATAAACAAGTATTGAATAAGTACATTATTGGAGACCACCGTAGCTTTAGGGTTAGCATGACGCTGACAATATCGATATAATAATAAATATCGATATAATAATAAATATCGATATAATAATAAATATCGATATAATAATAAATATTGATATAATAAATATCGATAGTATCGATACTATCGTTAATTTCCCATCACTAATATTTCGAACGAAAATGAGAAATAAAAATCGAGAGACCGATTTAAATAGAAGCAATATCAATACACAGACCAAATAAAACCAAGGTCAATGAAGTCATGAGAGAAATCATTGTACAATATGTTAGCCTAATCGGATGAAAATTGCGCCCTCTATAGGCGCAATGTATCTTTAAGGATACATTCAGTGTCGCATTGCTTATTGTTGTTTAGTTTTGCAAAATATTTAACTTTTGCGATATTATCCATTGGCAAAATATTAATCGATGATCAGTTAAAATATTAAATATCGATATTTTGCCAGCTCCACGCTGAACGCCTGGGTTAGTTTGCCGATTTCATACTATATTCAACTAGATTCCAGACGATTGAGAATATTTATTATAAGTATTTCGAGGTGTTTCAAACGAAATGACGACATTTGGGGGAAAATGCACTTTATAGGGCTCATCCCCTAGATCTGAGCCCTGAAATCCGTTTCCGGGGTAAAGGTCCCTCGTTTCCCTAGCGACCCAAAATGCCCCCTGGGGGGCATTGGCGCTACCAGCGATTGCCGCGTGGATGTGGCAATTACATTTTAATGCCCTTTTCAGTATATTTGATATGGGCTCCATTAACACCCACAATGTGATACTCACTATTATCCTCCTCTTCATCATAAATTTTGGATAAAAAGGAAAATTGGAAAAAACGCCGTAGTCTACTCCTTAATAGCTTTCATTTGGTACCCATATTGCCTAGGGATAAAGTGGGTCCAAAAATCTCAAGATACGGTAGTTGCTTCCTAGGTCCAATTTGTATATCCTCCACCATAGGAGGGAATAATTTCGTCATTCTGTTTGTAACAACTCGTAATATGCGTCTGAGACCCCATAAAGCATATATATTCTTGATCGTCATGTCATTTTAAGTTGATCTAGCCATGTCCGTTCGTCCGTCTGTCCGTTGAAAGCACGCATCCTTTCGAAGGAGTAAAGCTAGCCGCTTGAAATTTTGCACAAATACTTTTTATTAGTGTAGGTCAGTTGGGATTGTAAATGGGCTATATTGGTCCACGTTTTGATATAGCTGCTATATAAACCGATCTGGGATCTTGATTTCTTGAGCCGCTAGAGGGCACAATTCTTATCCGATTTGTCTGAAAATTAGCATGAGGTGTTTTATTATAACCTCCAACAACTGTGCTGAGTATGGTTGAAATTGGTCCATAACCTGATATAGCTGACAGATATACATATCTGGGGTCTTGACTTCTTGAGCGTCTAGAGTGCGCAATTCCTATCCGCTTTGTCTTAAATATTGCACGTAGTGTTTTGGTATCACTTCCAACAACTGTGTTAAGTATGATTCAAATTGGTTTGTAAACTGGTATAGCTGCCATATAAACCGATCTTGGATCTTGACTTATTGAGCCAATAGAGCGCGCAATTCTTATCCGATTTGCCTGAAATTTTGCATGAGGTGTTTTGTTATGACCTCCAATAAATGTGCTATGTATGGCACAAATCGGTACATAACCTCATATAGCTGCCATATAAACCGATCTGGGATTTCGACTTCTTGAGCCTCTAGAGGGCGCAATTCTCATCCGATTTGGCAGAAATTTTGTACAACGGCTTCTCTCATGACCTTCAACATACGTGTTCAATATGGTCTGAATCGATCTATAGCTTAATACAGCTCCCATATAAACCGGTCTCCCGATTTTGCCTCTTAAGCCCCTACAAGGCGCAATTCTTATCCGAATGGACTGACATGTTACACAATGACTTCTACAATGTTCAGCATTCATTTATGGTCCGCATCGGAATCTAACTCGATATAGCTCCAATAGCATAACAGTTCTTATTCAATATTCTTTGTTTGCCTAAAAAGAGATACCGTGCATAGAACACGACAAATGCGATCCACGGTGGAGGGTATATAAGATTGGCCCGCCGAATTTATTGGGATTAAAAGGAAAAAATGGAGGGAATGCGTTTCCAAACAAAAACAAAACTTTTTTGTGTTTTATGACATTCTAATGTATATTTTAGATCATCGTAAAATACTAGAACTATTTAACGATGTCCATCTGTAAGTTGTAATCACGCTAGAGCCTTTAAAATGTCAAATATTGAGCTGATATATGGCACAGATTCGTATTTGGTTCAAACGCAGGTTAAGTTATTGAGCGAGCCAACTCGTACTACATGTGGGTTTAGCTGACATATGGTCCAACCTGCCGCTCTTAAGCCTATAGAAGGCGCTTTTTTACGCGATTTTGCTGAAATTTGGTAGTTAGTTGTGTTAGGCCCTTCGATATCAGTGCCGTATTTGGATATTGTTGCTCTATAGAACGGATTCCAATTTAGGGTCCCATTTTTTTACCTGATTTTTCTGAAATGTGGAATATTGAGTTTTATTAGACCTCACTATAGCCATGTCGCGTATAGTGGAGATCGATTCATATTTGGATATAGTTGTCATATAGACCGATCTCCCGATTTGAGGTCATGTGCCCATAGCAGGTGCATTTTTCACCCAATTTTGCTGGAATATGAAACCTTAGAGTTTTATTAGACCTCACGATACCCGTGTCGAGTATGGTGGAGTTCGGGTCATATTCGGATATAATTGTCATATAGACCGATATCCCTATATTGGGTCCTGAGCCCATAGAAGTCGCATTCTTTACATTTTTTTCAGGAATTTTGTCACAGTGTGTTGTATTAGACCCTAAGAAAAAAGGCTTTGGACTTATAAAAGCCTTTTATTACACGATTTGACAAAATTTAGAATAGTTAGGTGTAGGTGAACTTAATGCTATTTTATTTATTTTCCTTTATTATCCTTAGAAATTTATTGTAATGTCAAGAAGAAAATCCCTCCATCTGTCGGCCAAATATTTCGAATATTTCCACTAAGTGGTAACACTGGGAAGAGGTATCCCCTTATTGTCTTTGTTTTATTTTTTTTGGTTTAGAGAGCTTACATTGTATACCGCATTTGATTAACGTTGTAGTAGTGTTTTGTTTGTTTTTTGTTTCGAATATTTTGGTTAGGTATTTATATCGTGTATATTCAATAAGGCAGACGTTACCACATTTGGTGGAATTTTTTGTTGTTGATTTTCTTCGATTGTTTTTCGGTTTCTTATATATACAGAGAACATAACATAACAAGAGAGTAATAGCAGCGTATGGACTATGAAAGGGGTTTTCAAGTCACTTTCGTTGTGTATGCTGTTGAATTTAAATGTGGTTTTTCGTATGAGGTGCTTGCTTGCTTGCTGCTGCTCAGCTCAGCTAAGCTCACCTCAACTCACCTGTGTTGTTGTTGTATACACACAACCGAGTAGAGATTGAGTGGAGATCTTTGTTATTGCAGTTTTTTTTTTGGTGCTCTTATTGCTGGGAATTGAGGTTGTTGCTGCTGTGGCTGTTGGATTCTCATACTCACTATGGCAATGTTGTTGTTGGTTTTTTGGTTACCTACCTAACTCTTCTACTTCGATATGAGATAGAAGGCATTGGCAACGACAACGACGTCGTCTACGGGGCCGACGACTACGCTGACGATGTTTTCAAAACCCAGAGCAAGAAATTTCAGTTTCAGTTGGAGTTCGTACTTAATAACGTTAAAACATACTCTAAAAATAACAGCACGAAAATAACGGACGACGGACGGTCTCAAACGAAAGTAACAAGCGCAACCATAATAAATATTAATAATAAAAAAAAATATACAACAATACTACAAATCTGCATTATAATAAGAATAGAAAAGCAAGAAAAAAGTAATAATACCATACAAAAAATTTTGAATAAAAGAAAACAACATAACACACGTTTTGGCAAATAGAAGAAAAACGCAGCAAAGAATAAGCAACAAATACAGTAGCGCTGTATGAAACAATAAACACCGACAACATTTTAAACACGTTTCAGGGATTTCAAGAAAATAAAACCACAAGAAACAAAAACCCACAACAACAAACTAAACAACTAAAAGAAATATTTTTCTTAAACAAAAGGCAGAGGAGTAACGTCTTTTTTTTCAGCAAACAAAAATATTGAACAACATTGCTAACCTCAAAAAGTAAGTAAATCCAGAGGTAAATCCAGCCTGCAATGCAACTTCCATGGTGTTTTTGGGTAGGCCTTTTTTTTGGGGAATGTAAATGTCTATGCAAACATCACAAGTAAACAAGAAATTCCACAGATTTTTGCTGTTGTTGTTGTTATATCAATGAAATAAGGGGATTTCACTTTCTTACATAATTTTTGTTTTGTTTTTGTTGGAGCTGTGTGAATGGGATTTGGCTAACTAGTTGGCTGAATGAGTGTTTGCTTGATTGTCAGACTGTCTATGTCTCTGGCTGGGCTTGTGACTTGAGCTTGCCTTAATGAAAAAAAATGTTGTTTTTATTACAAGCAACCCAACAGCCAGCAGGCAGCCAGCCATCAAGCCATAGCCCCCTCGATAAGGCCTTGTTAAAGACTCTCAAGCACTCGTATGTCGTTTTGGTTGTTTAATGTTGATGATAACCCAGAGTCACATTTATGCAAAGCCAACAGAGGCAGCAAACATGCATGCATGCATATCTATAAATTTCTTCTTCTTCTTTGAAAAATAAGAGGAGGGTTGGCCAACAAAATCCTGGCAATCAACATGTTTGTATACAAAAAATAAAACGAAGCAACAAGTATACAGTTCGGTTATTGTTATGGCTGGGGCTATTGTTTGTTGTGTTGAGTGGGTAAGTGGGGTGAATTTATCTTACTCACATTCTGTATGCAGTTTATAAGCAGTGTTGCATTAAAAAAACATTTAACTGCTTAAGAGTTTATAATGGATCTATGTCGGCAACATGTTGAGGAGTAAAATTGTTTACTATTGTCGCTGGACTAAGAAACAGAGGAAATTCTTTTATATAAAAAAGGGGCTGTAAAATTCGCTCTAAGATGTTTTACAAGAGACTATTTTTTAATTGAGCTTGAATGGCTTGCAAATGCCGCCACTTTTGCTGGGGAGATAAAAGTGATCGTCTTGACACTTTGTGTCGACATGTCCGTCCGCCTGTCTACTTACTTACTTTGCCGCAATACTTGATGTAGTAGTAGGTCGGTTGGGATAGTAAATGGACCATACCAGTGAATGTTTTGGCATAGCTGCCATATAACCGATCTCGTATCTTGACTTCTTGAGCCTCTAGAGGGCCCAACTCGTATCCTGTTATACTCACATTTTGCATGGGGTTTTTTTGGTTTGACTTCTAAAAACTTTACCAAGTACGATGCAAATCGATCCATAACCTGATATAGCAGTCATATAAACCGATCCTCAAATTTGGCTTCTTGAGTCTCTTTAGGACGCAATTACCAACCGATTTGACTGAAAGCTCCCATAAAAACTGATCTCCTTATTAGAGATCTTGTGCTTCTGGAAGTTGCAATTGTTTTCCGATTTGGCTGTAATTTTGCAGTGAAGTGTTCTGTTATGACTACCAACAGTAGTGGTAAGTATGATCCAATTCGATTTATAACCTAAGGCGGTTGCTATATAAATCGATCATCCCATTAGTCTTCTACGGCCCCAAGTAGTTTGAATTTTTGGCTGATTTTCCTTGAACTAAATTCGTTTGGGTTAATTTTAAGTACAATATATGGATTCGGTCCGGCGCATTATTACTTGCTTAATTTAATATTAATTTATTTTTTTTATAATCTCTTATTTTTTATTCTATTTTATTTTGCAAAGTACCTTATTTATTCTTTTTTATGTTATGTTATGTTGGGCCCTTTGAAATCAGAACCGAGTATGGTCTACATAGGACCGTATTTGGATATAGCTGCTATATATACCAATCTCCCGATTTAAGGTCTTGGGCCCATAAAAGGTGCATTTATTATCCGACTTCGCTGAAATGTGACACAGTGAGTTGTGTTAGACCCCACTACATTTGGATATAGCTGCCATATATACCAATCTCCCGATCTAAGGTCTTGGGCCCATAAAACCCTTATTTGTTGTCTAATTTCGCTGAAATTTGGCACAGCTAGTTGCATTAGGAACTTTGACATCCTTATTGAGTATGGTATAGATTGGACTATATTTATATATAGCTGCCATATATACCAATCTCCCGATCTAAGGTCATGGGCCCATAAAAGCCTTATTTGTTGTCTAATTTCGCTGAAATTCGGCACAGCTAGTTCTATTAGGAAGTTTGACATCCTTACTGAGTGTGGTATAGATTTGACTACATTTGGATATAGCTGCCATATATACCGATCTCCCGATTTAAGGTCTTCGGCCCATAAAAGTCTAATTTATTGCCCAATTACTCAGAAATCTAGCACAGTGAGTAGTGTTAGGACCCTCAAGATACGATTTTATTTTTTTATTTTCCTTTTTTTATATTTTATTTATTTTTCATTTTTTATTACTTTACTTTTTTTACTAGTTTTTTTTTGAATACCCAAATGGCAACGCTGTTTATGAGCAAAATCATTTGTTGGTGTCGTTGTTGGCTGTTAGTTGCTTGCACAAGTACGTGCGACATGCGATTTCATGAAGTCGACATCATCAACAACAACAAAACCAACAGACACTTATGAAAAATCCAAGCGGTTAGTTTAGCCTGCTAACAACAAATTTACATGTTTTGTTTTTTTCTTTTTCATTTTGTATTTTATTTCGATGTACTCTACCACAAATCAATTAAATGCATGCTTCATTACGTGATGAGTAGGTACATGACTCTTCTTCCCTCTTCACTCTCCTTACACAAGCACACTCATTGTTGACGGCGTCATTACTTTAGCTCACTACTGTTTAAAGTTTTTTTTCATTTTTAACTAATTGTGTATAATTCAATTATTTGTGAATTGTTGTTGTTGTTGTAGTTTCTGTTGTGGTATTTACTAATAAACTCAAATGGAGGTAGTTAAGCTTGAAACATGCACACACACAGGTGTTTTTACGCCATTTATCATTGAAACCTTGAAAAACAGTACTGAAGTTAAACTAGCAAACAACAACAACAAGAAAAAACTAAAAACACTTTAACTGAATGTATATTTAATTGTTTTAGGTTCTATACTCTATTATTATGTATTGTTATTATTATTGAAAAGTCGATAAACTGTATGTTGGCTATTCATCATCCTTCCATCAGTCACATCAGCATCAATTGTAATTTGGATAAAACATATATGTATGTTATTGTTGTTTTTTTCCTAGCAACATGTTGATGAGGTCTTGTAATGTTACCAAACAACAACCTGTTGAGTTCTCTCTTTCTGTCTCTCTTCGATCTAGGTCTGCATGAAGTAGGCTTAACGTAACGAATGAAATGAAACCGGTTGTAGAAAATTTATGGCAAATGCCAAAATACCCATATACCCATTGAGGGGGACTTTTTGTTGTTGTTGTTTTTTTTTTCTAAATACACCTGTGTATGTTTTTCCTGTTTCTTCCAGAATGTGAGGAAAAGCCAAGAGCTGTCTGTGACCTCTTTTTTTGAACATGTTTGTTGACACTGTGTGGTTTATGTTGATATGGGACATATTCTTTTTGAATATGATGACATATTTTTTTTTTTGAGAGAAAGAAAGTGCTTTCTTTGACTAGAAAGCAATTGGATGACACTTTACTTATAATTCAGGGTTTTATTGTTTATCAAATGATGCCATTTGATTACAATTCAGCATTAAAAGCTTTGGGGTAATTGCATTTTTTTTATAAATAAATACAAAAACTCAAATTGTCGGGAAGAATAGGATTTGGGTTATTGAAAGTTACTGTTTTGAAAATTTGTTAAACATTTACGGCCTTATTCGCAAAACTTTATACAGCTATGTAATAGGTTTATTTGACATTTTCCTTTATAGAACTGTCAAATGAATCTATTTTAAGGTTTTGCGAATAAGGCCGTTATTCTATACATTTTAGACTCTTGAGTATGTAAGGTTTGAACCAAGATTTATAGAATTATCAACCAAAAACAAAAATTTTCTAACAATTTTTATAAAATGTTGACAAGCTGTGTTTAAAAAACCGTGCACACGTTGTTGTCATAATATGCACACTCGTTGATGATTGGGAAACATTTGTCTTTACTGTTAATACATAGGGGTTCATTTTGTCTAGGGGTATATAGACTTGCATTTCTGAAGATCTGGCGTAAGGATAAAAAAATGAGACTTTCCTGGTCTTCTAGCAGTGACCAAAGTTACCATGGGCCAAAACCAGCATGACAACGTTTTTGAGAGGCTACATTTAAAATATTTTTTAAGATCCCAAATGTTTTTCGAGAAGAATGCTTAGTTGGTGCCGTGTTTAATTGGGATGTGAGTAACAATCATTATTTTGGACACAACAGAGCTTGAGATGAATTTTTAAAGATCTGTCCACCAGACTCTAGAACCATATACTATTATTGGAGCGTTTATCCACCGTGCCAAAAACAGGAAAGAAAACCAAACATTCTTAGCAAAAAAAGATGAAGTTACTAACCAGATCATAACACCTTATTTGATTTTGGGTGGATCTGCTATCATTGTCAGGGATATATCGCCCCAGTACCGCAAGTATCCGAAATAATGCAATTTAAAAAAAAATCGATTACAATTTTCACTCCAAAACCGGGGTTTTAGCTAAGTTTTCATGAACGTTTCTCCACAAGATAAATAACCGGGTTTCAGTTAAGTTTTCATGAAATTTTCTCTACAAGATAAAATTTTCATTAAAAGACCTAATAGACAAAACTTCGGTTAATTTTACACTACTTCCGTGGTACACATGGTTCGGTGCATCAGTTTGAAGTTGTATCGATGGCTTCGAACGCTAGACAACGGCAGCGGCTCTCGCTATTGCTCCGTGTGCCCAGGTTCGAATCCCGGCCAGGCTCTGCCAAATATTTTTACAATCTCAAGGTTTTTGAAAATATGGCTATTTTTAAAAAACAATTACTTTATTGAGTCAAAAAAACCCCGAATAGCCGGGTATTCAGAACTGAAATGGCCACCCTGGCTTTTATTGATCTAAAATGTCGGAGTCGGGTATAACTCACAGAGAGCTGTAAACGAAATATTACAATTTTTGAAAATCCATTTACTCCCAGAACCGAAATATTACTGACATGAGAGATGTATCGCCCCATTGCCGTCAGAATCCAAAATATTACAATTTTTAGAAATCCGATAACAACATTTACCGCCAAAAACCCGATTAACAGGTTTTTCAGAATCAAAATCGCTACCCTGCTTATTATTGATCTAAAACTTCTGAGTTGTATATATATATCTCACTGATGTGAGCTATATATCTTAAAACCCGTCATTTTTATACCCTCCACCATACTAATCTAGTCATTCCGTTCGTAAATTCCTGGAAGCCGGTTTGGCTGAGATACTTCACGTAAAATGCAATATTGTTCATGAACATTCCATTAAGGAACAGGGGCAAACTTCTCACATATCAATGAGTGTTGTCCGATTCAAGTTTAAGCTCAATCATAAGGGGCAAACTTCTCACTTATCAATGAGCGCTGTGCGATTCAAGTTTAAGCTCAATGATAAGGGGCCTCCCTTCATAGCCGAGTCCGAACGGCGTGCCATAGTGCGACACCTCTTTGCGGAGAAGTTTTTACATGGCTGCCATACCAAATGGTACAGCACTTCCCAAATGTTGCCAGCATTAGAAGGGGATAACCACCGCTGAAACTTTTTTCTGATGGTGTCGCCACGATGTCAATCCAAGCGTTCAGCGTAATAGGCGCACATGCTGCGCTACAGTGGCCTCCATTCCTCACTTAGTGTATTATAATCCTTTCCAACATCCATATTAAATATTATTCAAATCGGTCTATAACCTGATACTCGTATAGCTCCCATATAAAGCGATCTGTCAATTTGAAATCTTGAGAACCGGGAAATGGCAATTATAATGCGATTTAGCTGAACTTTTGGCCGTGTTCTGTTACAACTTACAACAACCGTGCCAAGTTCGGTCCAAATCGGTCTTTAACCTGATATATGCAGCTCCCATATAAACCGATCTCCCGCTTAGTCTTTCTCGGCCTCAAGCAACTTACATTTCTGCCTGATTTGGCTGAAATTTGGTTAGTTTATTAAGCTAAGCAAACTCTGCTCCAGTGTAACTATCGATGGCGTGTCTTATCAATCATTTAGTCATCAGAACATCAGAAAAAAATTCCCTTTAATTTTACCTCTCTACTCAGAACAATTTTCATTTCGCTGAAATACAATGAGTTAAGAGTTTGCCATTATAAATTTTTTATTAAAAGATAAAGAAAACAAATATTTCCGGTATATCTCACTAATACGTAAATGTTTGATTTGCGGAAGGAAATATCAATAGTTTTTTTTTTAGTTTTATTATTTATTAATTTTCAATTGTCTGCCAGTCTATGTCAGAAAGTATAGAGTATTGTATCAACAATGTTGATAAGGCTTTTGAGTCTTAACAAAATGTTGCTGGAAGTTTAAAGCAACATGTTGCCAATTTAAGCAGGCAACCCTAAAGCCTCTCAAAACACCAAAAGCCGGCTTTAAGTTTATATAAAAAGAGAAAAAAAATAATAAAAATATATTGGCGCTGATGCTGTGGTATGTATGTCTGTCTGTTTGTCTACCTGGTTGACTAGATGGCTGGCTGGTTGGATGCTTGGTTGGCTAGCTGTTGTCTGTGGCTTTAGCAGCTGAAGGCTTCTTTTATGCCACACATAAACGAAAACCAGTTCTGCCACATACAAGAAACAAAAATACACAAAAAACAATAACAAAGACAATATCAAAAAGTACAAAAAGCAACAACAACACAAATCAAAAAGGAAAAAGATTCTGAAATATTTTTTATAAGCCCATCCATAATAAATGCCAATGTTTGTGTCTGTCTGTCGGTGCCCCAGCTGGAATTCCATTGAACAAGTCGTGTTTAGATTGTTAGTTGTTTTTTTTTTCTCTCAATTTTTATATTTTAACATGTTTTTGGTCGTTTTTTGCTAATGACAAAATGACAAACCCATGTTGTAGTGATGCCCCCATAAATTCTTGCTGGTTAAGATATTTTTTTTTGTCATCTTCGACAGGCCATACAAGTTCTGTTTATTGTTAATATTTTTTTGTGTTTTGTTTAAAGCGGGCTTGTTGTTATTGAGCATCATTGGGGGGGTCATAAATATTAAAATTTTCAATGAAAATCAGGGTTTTGCGTTCAACAGATTTTTATTTTTCTTTTATTTTTATGATTTTAAATGCTGCAATTTAATTTTGTTTACTGGCTGCTGGTTGCTTGCTGACTTTTATTTACAATAATAGCCCAAAAACAAATAATCGCAATGCATTTAATCTCTCCAGTCAGTCATTCGCTTAGTTATTCATTTAATCTGGGTGTTTAACGACGCCTGACTTTCATTCCCAGTTAACAGCCATAGGATTATGATCTCATGTCGAGAATATTGCACCTTTAAAAACCCCCCAATGCGGCAGCCAACAACCATTTAAATAAAATAAACAACAATTCACAAATTGTGAAATGTATTTTAACAAAATAATAAATAAACGGCTGCGACGACAATGCCGAAACGAAATAAAACAAATTGGTTTCTTCCACAATTAAATAAAATTACGCCGTTCATACACCAAAGGAAATTCGGATAGGGTTACAAATATATGAAAATATACAGAAAAAACGGAATAATAAAAAAAGTTAAAAAAAGGAAAAATAAAAAATAGACAACAAATATGGCTAAATTATTTTTCTATTTATTTAATTAAAAAAAATTAAAAATCTTCAATATTATAGACCACAATGTTTGCTGGGTAATATTCTTCAAAATAGTATATATGACAGAAAGTTTTGAAACATTGATTTGATATAAAATATGAAATATAGAAAACTTGTAGTAAGCTAAGTAGTTCCCATTTCCTGATAACTACCCAAAAAGTTTGCTGGGTAATACTTTTGAACTCGGCATATCATCAAAATAGGAAATTTGGAAATTTTTATTAGACTTTGAATGCTATGATGGTTTAGCTTAAAAACTTAAGGATCACTACCACCATAACCTAACCTTAACTGGCCATAAACATCTAATGAAGCCAACTTGTATATTTTTTAATCGCCTAATAATTGCTGCGTCCCAGTTTAATGGAATTTTTTCCTCAACTCATAATCTCAAGTGCTACTTTTTATGACGTACTAGTACTTTAGACGTTTTTTTAGTTATTGAGTCATAATCGCTGTCAAAGGTGTTGACTGCCCCATAATAAATTAATGGCCTATTCACATTGATTTGATGGTGGTTTAAATGCTTATCTATGTTGGACGCTTGATTATATTCCATTCTTTAGAATATTGACATTTGATCAAAGATAACACTTTATTTGATAATAGAGCTATATAGTTTTGGTTTAATAATTTGTTGGCTGTTAGGACAAATTTTAAGTGAACATATTTAGTACAACATTGAGTAAAAGATTTATGTGCAAGTTTTTAGTGAACATTTTAATTTTAGTACAACATTTTAGTGCAGAATTTTAGTAAATTCAAAATAAATAATTTTGGTCCAAAATTTAGTCCATAATTTTAGTACAAAATTTTAATACAAAATTTTAAAACAAAATTTAGTACAGAATTTTAAAACAAAATTTAGTACAGAATTTAGTAAAAAATTTTACTAAAATGTTGTACTAAAATTGAAGTATACAAATTTAGTACAAAATTTTAATACAAAATTTTAATACAAAATTTTAGTACACAATTTTAGTACAACATTTTAGTACAACATTTTAGTACAACATTTTAGTACAAAATTTTAGTAAAAAATTTTGGTATACAATTTTACTACATGATTTTAAGTACATTATTTTAGTGCACAATTTAAGTAAAAAATTTTAGTACAACTTTTAACACAAAATTATAGTCCAGAATATTAGTACAGAAATTTAGTTAAAATTTCAGTCCAAAATTTAAATACTTGCAATTTTAGTACGCTATTATTGAACAAAATTGTTATACAAAAAATTTTAGTACAAAACTATCATAATTTTAGTACAAAATATTAAAAAAATTTTAATTCACCATTTTGTTAAAAATTTAGTACAATATTTAGTCAACATTTGCGTACGAAATTCTGTAAAAAATTTTTGTGCAAAATTAAAATAAAAAAAATCAAAAATTTTTGAGCAAAATTTGTAACTAAAAAATTAATTAAACATTTTGAGTACAAAAATTTGGAAAACATTTTTTTTTTTGTATTTTAAGTACAAAACTTAGTAAAAAATTTGATATAAAATGTTAGGACACAATTAAGTACGCACTTTTAGTACCAATTTGTAGTACTAAATCGAGTACAATGTTTAATAATGAATTTTAAATATGCACAACTTTTAGTTCAAATCATTTACTGAAAATTCAGTCAAAAAATAGTACAAAATTTTAGTACAAAAATTTGTTAAAATATTTTAACACAAAAGGTAGTAAAAATTTTTGATGTAAAATTTAAAAAATATTTTTATATAAAATTTAGTAAAAATTGTAGTTAACATTTTAGTACAAAATACAAAATTTTTAATATTTTAGTAAAAATTTTTGAAAATTTAAGTAAAAAATTTTAAAAATGTTGAATATGTTGGGACAAAATTTTCAAAAATTTAGTACAAATGTTGAATATTTTAGTACAAAATTTTGAAAAAGTTAGTACAAAATTTTGAAAATGTTAGTACAAAATTTTGAAAATTTTAGTAAAAAATTTTGAATATGTTAGTAAAAAATTTTAAAAAATTTAGTACAAAATTTTGAATATTTTAGTACAAAATTTTGAATATGTAAGTACAAAATTTTGAAAATTTTAGTAAACAATTTTCAAAATGTTAGTTCAAAATGTTGAAAATTTTAGTACAAATTTTTGAAAATTTAAAAACAAAATTTTTAATATTTAAGTACAAAATTTTGAAAATTTTAGTACAAAAGTTTGAAAATTTTAGTACAAAAGTTTGAAAATTTTAGTACAACATTTTTAAAGTTTAAGTACAATATGTTGAAAATTTAAGTACAAAATTTTGAAAATTTATGTACAAAATGTTAAAAATTTAGGTACAAAATTTTGAAAATTTAAGTACAAAAGTTTGAAAATTTTAGTACAAAATTTTGTAAATTTTAGTACAAAATTTTGTAAATTTTAGTACAAAATTTTAAAACATATACAAACAAAAGGTACAAACTTTTTACTTTTTAAAAAAAATATAAACAAATTTTTTAATAATAAATTTCGTAGAAAATAAATTAATAAAAATAATTTAGTACAAATGTTGATACAAATTTCTAATCCACACATTTAGTACACAACCATACTATCAATTTTCAGTACAAAAAATTTTAGTACAAAATTTTGGTACAAATTTAGTAAAAAATTTTAGTACAAAATTTTAGTACAAAATTCTAGTACAAAATTTTAATACCAAATTTTATTCCAATTGTAGTTAGACTTTTTAGCACAAACCTTAAAACATATTTTTGCTAAAAGGTTATAAAAAATTGTGTAAAAATCATAAGTAAAAGTTTTAGTATACATTTTTAGTTCAAAATCCAATAATAAATATATGTATCACATATTTAATATAGTTAATGAATGGAATATTATTGAAACAAATTGATTATGCCAATTAAATAGTAAATCAAATTTCAATAAATTTATTTTTTAATAAAAAAATTGAACATTAAATAAAAATATTTAATATTGCATTCTCAGTGGCGCCACCTATTGATAAATGAATGTTAAAAAGTTCAATTTACACTAACATGCTTATGATAGCAGATATTTTAACTACAATCAGCGGCGAATTAATCATTTTTAGGAAAAAAATTATACTACAATATAAAAAACAAGATTTTATACACTTAAATTAAAATCACACAACAATCCGATTACTGGCTTAGGTATATGTCCATAGTGGCATGGAGCGGATTAACATCCGCACCCTCTTTTCAACTTAACCTAACCTATGCTTAAATAAATTCTCTGTTTATCTTTATTTCAAAAATTTCAACTGCACAACTCAAAATCTGCTACCTTTCCTTTTCAAGTGAATTTCCTACCCTAAATAAATCAACCTGGGTGTAATGAAGTTGTTTGCGGAATGCATGCAAACGAAAGATGAGAAAAAATCCCACAAAAAAGCTTAACACGTATCAAACGTAGGTACTTTAGCTACACTTGGACGGACAGACTATAAAATGTAACTTCTCAACGTCTCAGCCGCAACGTTTCCTATTTTTTTTAATTTTATTTTCTATACACAAAAATTCCCTTGAAATTTAAGCTTTCAAAGAATAATACACCGCAACGACACAACCAAAGCAACAGCAACAACAACAACAATGGAAAAAATCATCTCTACGTGAGATGGAGATGATGATGACAAGGGAATTGTTTTTTTTTTGCAAAGGTTGTTCTCAGGCTCAGGCATAAGCTTAAGAAAAAAAAGGTGTTATGTATACGATTCAAGAGTAGTAGAGTATGTGTGTAAGTGTGGTTGCTGCTGTTATTAACAATCATCATCAGTGTGTTTTGGGAGAGCATAAGCCTCAGTAGAGTCTACTCGGTGGATCTCAGTTTAGAAGAGTATTGAAAACAAATTTGAGCAGATACCACCCATAACCATTGATCGGTTTTATGACTCTGCTGAGTTGGGTAGGGTTAACGATTGTTACCAAACACAATTTTACGCAGTTTGTTGCGTACATTGAATGTATGTGTGTTGGTGTATAAGTCTCTCTTGACGTGTGTGAATGAATGAATGAATGTTTATAAATCGCAAGCGTAATATTTCATAGTGACCGGCTAAAGGTGTTAATGAAATACTTTTGAATAAGTAGAGCAAAACCGACACTCATACATACATACATATTGCCATATCAATCATATTGTCGGCATCTTTGGTTTTGGAAGGGGATTTAACAGATGCTAATTCTGTGGCAATAGGTTTTAGGTATGTATTGAAAATGCGTCGTTAAGATAATAAAGAGTAGATGCTTAGGCCCAGGAATTATGATTTTAAGAAGTGTTAATTAAAATTTGCAGGTAGAAATTGAGATTTGTTTCAAATAAAGGCTAACATTTTAAATGATAATTAAAAAGCAAACTAAAAAAATATAGGAATTATTATCAAGTAAAGAAGCAAAAAGGTGTGAAATTCAGAAGGGCTGAATACTCTCCTTATTCTCTAGGCAAACACTGAAATGAAATATGTAATTGGAGAACATATGAATGAAATTTCAGCCCATTTGGCAGAGTGTGCTCCCTAGGGTGCTCAAGAAATCTTAAATTTTTACGATATTTATGGAATTTTTCCCGAAATTTTTTCTTTAAAAATATACTTTTTGAAAATTTCTAGGAAATTTCTTCCATTAAAAATAATGCCAAATATTTTTGCTAGAAAATTGTATATCTACAACTAAAAAAAATTATTCATTAGCCATAAACAAACTTTTTGACTTGTTTACGACAAAATTGCAAACATTTGTGATTAATACAAAGATTGGATATTTGTAAATTTTTTTAAATAATTTTTTTTTTTAATTTTATTTTTTACTTATTTTTTTTAATAAATTATTGCAAACTTTCTGTTCAAATTTTGTTTCTATAGAAAATTTTGTAATTCTTTATATAGTTTTTTTTTTTTAATGAACCATTTTTTCTATGCTTTTTGTTTATAAGGGATCAATATCAGGTGGTACACAGATTTAAACCGTACTTAACACAGTTGTTCGAAGTCACAATAGAACACTATGTGCAAAATTTCAAACAAATCGGACAAAAATTGCGGCTTCCAGGGGCTCAGGGAGTCAAATCGGGAGATCGGTTTATATGGGAGCTATATCATCGATTTGGACCGTACTTGGCTCTGTTGTTGGCAATCATAACAGAATACTATGTGGAAAATTTCAACCAAATCTGATGAAAATTGCGGCTTCCAGGGGCTCAAGAAGTCAAATCGGGAGATCGGTTTACATGGGAGCTATATCAGTTTCTTTGCCGATTTGAACCGTATTTGGCACAGTTGCTGGAAGTCATAACAAAACACTTTGTGCAAAATTTCAGCCCAATCGGATGAAAATTGAGGCTTCCAGAGGCTGAAGAAGTCCAATCGGGAGATCGGTTTATATGGGAGCTATATCAGGTTATACATCGATTTGGACCGTACTTGGCTCTGTTGTTGACAGTTATAACAGAATACTATGTGGAAAATTTCAACCAAATCTGATGAAAATTGCGGTTTCCAGGGGCTCAGGAAGTCAAATCGGGAGATCGGTTTACATGGGGCACAGTTGTTGGAAGTCATAACAGAACACTATGCCCAAAATTTCAGTCAAATAGGATGAAAATTGAGGCTCCCAGGGGCTTAAGAAGTCAAATCGGGAGATCGGTTTATATGGGAGCTATATCCAAATCTGAACCGATATGGTCCATTTGCAATCCCCAAAGACCTACATCAATATTAAGTATCTGCATCTACGCGTTCGACCGCTATCGTGATTTTGACAGACGGGCGGACGGACGGACAAGGCTAGTTCGAATCGGAATTTCGAGACGATCAAGAATACATTATAGGGTCCTAGATCAATATTTCGAGGTGTTACAAATCACTCGATTGCCTAAAGTTCAAAGATGGCCTATATCTTGATATACCTCCACTGATACCGATCTCTCGAAAAGAAATCTTGAGTTCATAAATGTCATAAATTTTTGAACCGATTTCAATGAACAACTCTGTGTCGAATTTGGATAAAGCGGTCTCCCGATTTAAGAGTTTGTTCCCTGAAATGCACTTTTACTACCCATTTTCGCCTTTACCGTTAGCTGCATATGTCTCTCAACATCTGAGTATGTACCAGATCTGAATATATTTGTATGCAGTTGCCATGTAGCCCTATTTTCTGATCAAAGGCATGAACAGGTGAATTTTAAACGCATTTCTTACTCAGAATTTCAAAAATTTGAAAGACTTTCTTTAACATTTAACTTAACACCAGTTACTGTCCATATCAGAACTTATGCCCGTTTTTTCCTAAAATTAAAGCAGTGAGATGCCATGTATCAAAATCCATGGTTATATTCTGCACTCTTAACAAATACACACAGAGAAAAATAATTTTGAAAAACAACAACTTTTGCCGAAAAAACGACGAAGAAATTTGTTAATTTTCCTGCAACAATTTATATTGAATTTCAATGACCCAAAGTACAAATTTGTTGTTGAAAGGCATTATATGCCTTTCAAATATGGTTCAAATCGATCCATAAACTGATATAGCTGCCATATAAACCGATCTGGGATCTAGAATTCTTGAGCCTCTAGAGGGCGCAATTCTTATCCGAGTTGGCTGAAATTTTGCATGAGGTTTTTTATTATGATTTCCAGTTATTGTCCATATCAGAACTTACGCCCGTTTTTTCTAAAATGAAAGCAGTACAATGCCATGTACCAAAATCCATGGTTATATTCTGCACTCTAAACGAATATAAACAGATAAAAATAATTTTGAAAAAATAACAATTTTTGCCGAAAAAACGACGACGAAATTTGTTAATTTTCCTGCAACAATTTATTTCGAATTTCAATGACCCAAAGTACAATTTTGTTGTTGAAAGGCATTATTTGCCACCGTAGCGCAGAGGTTAGCATGTCCGCCTATGACGCTGAACGCCTGAGTTCGAATCCTGGCGAGATCATCAGAAAAAAAATTTTCAGCGGTAGTTTTCCCCTCCCAATGCTGGCAACATTTGTGAGGTATTATGCCATGTAAAACTTCTCTCCAAAGAGGTGTCGCGTTGTGGCAGGCCGTTCGGACTCGGCTATAAAACGGAGGCCCCTTATCATTGAGCTTCAACTTGAATCGGACTGCACTCATTGATATGTGAGAAGTTTGCCCCTGTTCCTTAGTGGAATGTTCATGGGAAAAATTTGTATTTTTGTTGTTGTTGTTTGCCTTACTGTCTAATTTTCGGTACCATGGTGTTTTTTTCGGGGCATCATATTTTTAAATATCACCAATATCCTATAGTTCACTCTATTTATTTTTTATATCAATTTAATCATCTAGTTCTAGTAAAAGGGGAAACCCTTTTGTTTATTTGCTTTTAATAAATTTATCTTAATATTTTTTTTTTTATTTATAAGTTCATGTTTTACCAAAAATATTTATTTATACTGGAATTTTCTTTATGTCCCGAAGGTTTTTTTTTATTTTCATTTCTGTCATTTAGTTTGCCCAGAGACAATTTATGACTTTATGCTAAGAGCTTAGTTGATAATTTATTTAACAAAAAAAAAAATATTATTTTGTTGCCATTGGTGAGAAGTCTTGGATGAGGAGCTGTGACTTCATTGTTAAGAAATTTAAAACATGCTAACAAAAACAACACCCAAATACACACACACACACACACACACACGCCGGCACACACTTGCTCCGATATTTGTTTACTTTGGTATTAGCGAACAATCTTTGGGTAAATATTAAACACAACACAAAAAATAGAGATACGGCAATAATACGTTTAGTAAGGTAGTTAAAGAAGGTGGGGAAGTTCAATTAATACCATATTTTGTTGACATCGACAAGACCTTAGAACCATAAGAAAACAAACCACAAAAATAAAAATATTCAAAAGAAAGCCCGGCCAAGCACTTAGTATTTGCCGATAAGATATCCACCTTTGTTGTCTTTACCCCTCCCCCCATTTTTTTAAACAAAAATAAATATTAATTAATTTTTTCCGATTTTTTGTTTAAAGAACATGCCAAGGGGGGCAAAGAAATTGGAAACTTAAACTTCCGGGAAATTTTATAGAATAAATGATTTTTTTTCATTTCACAGTATTTAAGATGCTATGAAAAACCATAGCTATGTACAAAAGGCAATTCATTGGCCAAAGTTCAACAAATGTGCGATATAAAATTATCACAAAAATAGGAATTTTTTAATGAAGTTTTTTTAAACTTGTTTTAAGTCACTTCTTAATTTGAATTTTATTTATTTTCTATATATTCATTGACCTTTGGCTCTATGAGAATTTTATAAATTCATATGCATATATTCTTAAAAAAAATTCCTCTTAGTTCACCTAACTACCTTAAGGCCATTTCTTCTTTTTTGTTTCTATACCCTCCATCATAGGATGGGGGTATACTAATTTCGTCATTCTGTTTGTAACTCCTCGAAATATTCGTCCAAGACGCCATAAAAGATATATATATATTCTTGATTGTCATGACATTTTAAGGCAATCTAGCCATGTCCGTGTGTCTGTCCGTCCGTCCGTCTGCCTATCGAAAGCACGCTAACTTTCGAAGGAGTAAAGCTAGCCGCTTGAAATTTTGCACAAACACTTCTTATTAGTATAGGTCGGTTGGCAACGTAAATGGTTCAAATGGGCCCATAACCTGATATAGCTGCTATATAAACCGATCTTGGATCTTGACTTCTTGAACCTCTAGAGGGCGCAATTCTCGTCCGATTTGGATATTGACTTCTTGAGCCTCCAGAGGGCGTAATTCTTATCCAATTTGGCTGGAATTTTGAATGAGGTGTTTCATTATGATTTCCAACAATTGTGCTGAGTATGGTTGAAATCGGTAGATAACCTGATATAGCTGCCATATAAACCTATCTGGGGTCTTGACTTTTTGGGCCACTAGAGGGCGTAATTATTATTCGATTTGGCTGAAATTTGGCATGAAGTGTTTTGTTAAGACTTCAAATAACTGTGCCAAGTATGGCGCAAATCGGTACATAACCTGATATATGTAGCTGCCATATAAACCGATCTGGGATCTAGACTTCTTGAGCCACTAGAGGGCGCAATTATTATCCAATTTGGATGAAATTTTGCATGAAGTGTTTAATTATGACTTCCAACAATTGTGCTGAATATGGTTGAAATCGATCTATAACCTGATATAGCTGTCATATAAACCTACATGGGGTCTTGACTTCTTGAGCCACTAGAGGGCGCAATTCTTATCCGAGTTGGCTGGAATTTTGAATGAGGTGTTTTGTTATGACTTCCAATAACTGTGCTAAGTATGGCTCAAATCGGTTCATAACCTGATATAGCCGCCATATAAACTGATCTGGGGTCTTGACTTCTTGAGCCTCCAGAGGGCGTGATTATTATCTGATTTGGCTGAAATTTTGCATGAGGTGTTTTATTATGACTTCTAACAACTGTGCTAAGTATGGCGTAAATCGGTCCATAACCTGATATAGCTGCCATATGAACTGATCTGGGATCTTGACTTCATGAGCCTCTAGAGGGCGTAATTATTATCCGATTTGGATGAAATTTAGCATGAGGAGTTTTATTATGATTACCAACAACTGTGCTAAGTATGGCGTAAATCGGTCTATAACCTTATGTAGCTGCCATATAAACCCATCTGGGATCTTGACTTCTTGAGCCACTAGAGGGCGCAATTCTTATCCGATTTAGCTGAATTTTTGCACAACGTGTTTTGTTATGACTTCCAATAACTGTGTTAAGTATGGCGCAAATCGGTACATAACCTAATATAGCTGCCATATAAACCGATCTGGGATCTTGACTTCTTGAGCCTCTAGAGGGCGCAATTCTAATCCGATTTGGATGAAATTTTGCATGAAGTGTTTAATTATGATTTCCAACAACTGTGCTGAGTATGGTTAAAATCGGTCGATAACCTGATATATCTGCCATATAAACCTATCTGGGGTCTTGACTTCTTGAGCCTCTAGAGGGCGCAATTCTTATCCGATTTGGAAGACATTTTGTACAACGTGTTTTGATATGACTTCCAACAATTGTGCTAAGTATGTTTTAAATCGGTCTATAACCTGATATAGCTGCCATATAAACCTACATGGGGTCTTGACTTCTTGAGCCTCTAGAGGGCGCAATTCTTATCCGATTTGAAAGAAATTTTGTACAACGGTTTCTCTCATGATCTTCAACATTTCTGGCTAATATGGTCTGAATCGATGAATAGCTTGATAAAGCTCCCATATATATCGATCTTCCGATTTTGCTTCTTGAGCCCCTACCAGGCGCAATTCTTAACCGAATGGAGTAAAATATCACACAATGTTCAGCATTCATTTATGGTCCGATTCGGACTATAACTTGCTATAGCTGCAATGGCCTAACTGTTCTTATTCAATATTCTTTGTTTGCCTAAAAAGAAATACCGCGCATAGAACTCGACAAATGCGATCCATGGTGGAGGGTATATAAGATTCGGCCCGGCCGAACTTAGCATGTTTTTACTTGTTTTTTTTTTTCTAAATGGTTAAAGTAAGAAACAAAAATTAATAAATTTACCACCCATCTCAATATCAAATAACCATAATTGAATTTTTATAGGCAATTTAAATAAATGATTCTTGGTAGATTGTAGTCTGTTTCCCCATAAAGGCTCTGTCAGGGGCTGGCTTAAAAAACGAAAAAAAACTTGGGCAATTTTAAATTTGAATAAACATCGCACAACATCAATAAAATTGAGAATCTGTTTTGTTTACCAATATCGAAAATGTAAATTGAATTTTGCGCTTCACTTAATTTTTATAAGCCCCGGCTGGCTATGCTTCACAGATTTGGGTACCACAAAATGGGCTCACAAAAAAACCAAAAACACAACAAAAGCGATTTACAGGTGTGTGCAAACAAATTGTAATTTAAATTAAATGAAAACAAAACACGAACGCCTAAAACCTCAATTTAACATTCATAATAACCACAAAAAATTTTAATATGCCTGCTCATTTTGAAGGCCCATAGAAGCAGAGGCATGTTTTTTCTTTGTTAGAACTCCCCGAACCAAACCAGTTGTTGTTCATTAAAAATTCTAACAAATTGTTTAATTTAGAAGAAAGGAATGAGTGCAGCTTAACATTTCTGAAATTTTTTTAGTTGTGATGTCATTGATGCCCACTGACTCTTTCCAAAGATTTGGTTAACATGCCTTCAGAGAGTGCACTGACCGACCTACTGTCTTATATAAATCAAAAGCTTGTGACGTTGCAGCGATATGGAGAGTGGGGAATTTAAACCGGTTTTTTGTTTTATTTTATTTTTATAAATTACAAAAAAAAATCATATCAAAGAAAATTTAATTTTTTTTTTCAAAAAAAAATTAAAAAAAAAAATTTTTTAAAGATGTAAAAATTGGGAAAATTTTGAATTTTTTTACATTTTTGCAGAACCAGGCCCATTTAAGCAACAAAATTTTTCTTTGAATATTTGAAAATTTCATAAAATAGCACACTGCAAAAGTGTGATGCATGATTATCTCCTACATTAAAATATTTTACTTCCAAATGCCTGAAAGGTGATATCAGATTCATGCTTCAGTTCCAAGTACCTTTCATTTGAGCGCGATAGTCCCATGGTCTGTACATATAAATCCCACCTTCAAATTGAATTTTTTTATACCCACCAACGAAGGATGGGGGTATATCCGTTTCCGACCCTATAAAGCAAATATCTAAGACGATCTAGCCATGTCCGTCCATCTGTCTGTCCGTCCGTCTGTCCATCCGTCTGTCTGTTGAAATCACGCTACAGTCTTTCAAAATAAAGATATTAAGCTGAAACTTTGCATGGATTCTTGTTTTGTCCATAAGCAGGTTAAGTTCGAAGATGGGCTATATCGAACTATTTCTTGATATAGCCCCCATATAGACCGATCCGCCGATTTAGGGTCTAGGGCCCATAAAAGCCACATTTATTATCCAATTTTGCTGAAATTTGGGACAGTGTATAGTGTTAAGCCAGTCGATATTCTTCTTAAATTTAACTCATATCGGTTCAGATTTGGATATAGCTACCATATAGACCGATCCGCCATTTAGGGTCTTAGGAGTATAAAAGCCACACGACTCACGTCCACGCACGCTCACGAGGCAAAAAAAAAGAATTTTCAGCAGTGATTATTTGAGATGTGCACGTGAGTGCTTTATCACTCACGCTCACGAAATAAAAAAATTATTCACGCACGACTTTTTATGTTGACTGAAGTACGCACAGGACAAAGTTTATAGCATGAGATATTTTGTTTTGACTTCCAATAACTGTGCTAAGTATGTTTCAAATCGGTCCATAACCTGATACAGCTCCCATATAAACCGATCTCCTGATTTTGCTTCTTGAGCCCCTACAAGGCGCAATTCTTATCCGAATGATCATAAATATTACACAATGACTTCTACAATGTTCAGCATTTAAATTCATTTATGGTCCGAATCGGACTATAACCTGATATAGTTCCAATAGCATAACAGTTATTATTCATTATTCTTTGTTTGCCTAAAAAGAGATACCGCGCAAAGAACTCGACAAATGCGATGCATGGTGGGGGCCCGTCCAAACTTAGCACGCTCTTAATTATTTTTTTTTTAATTAATCTTTTTAATTTTATTCGATTATATTAAGTTTTTGTTTTTATGATTGTTTATTTATTTTTTTTTATTTTACTATTTATTTTTTCCCATTTTTTCTTAATTTTTTAATGTTGCTTTATATATTTATTTTTTTTTGTAATTTTTTTAATTTTTTCTTTTTATAATTTTTTTGTGCTTAATGGTTTTTTATTTATTAAATATTTGTGTTTCTGTAGCTTTTTAAATGATTTTCATCATTTTTTTATTGATTTGTTTATTACAATTTTTTGTTTTTTTTTTATTAAAGTTCTTATGTTTTTATTATTTTTTTAATTTTTTTTGTGTATTTTTTTGTAATTTTTTTTTTGTATTTAAAAAGTTTTTTGTTTTTCTTTATTTTTACGTTTTTTTTAGTAAATTTTCAAAATTCTCTTTGTTTTGTTTTTTAATTTTTGTTTATCTTTTAATTTTTTTTTCTTTTTATGAGTTTGTTTTTATATATTGTCTTATTTTAGTCAATTGTTAAATTTTTGTGATTTTATTTTTTACTCCTTTCTTGTTTTTTAATTTTTTTGGTTTGATATTTAAATGTTTATTTTTCTATTATTTTTTAAGGGTTTTATTTATTTTTTTATTGTTTCCTATTTTGTTCCGAAATATTGTTATTTCATATTTTTTTATTTATTTTACTTTATAATAATTATAATTTTCTTAGTTTTTCTTCTTTAGAACTCATTTTACATAGCATCTTATTTCCTATAATATCCCACACAATATAAATTGTTGTTGTAATCCATTGAATTGCCCATTTGTACACTTACACTACCACACTACTCATTCCCCATAGCCATTAACTCTGACCTCTCTGTAAAACAACACCAATTGAAACCAAGTTTGTTACTCACCTCATAAGCTAACATTCACTCTCTCTCTCTCTCTCTCATAGTGAATGTTAGCTTTAGAGGTGAGTAATCATACTCTATACTATGATATAGAGTCTATATCATTCACGAGAGAGATCCCGTTTTAGCATAATCTCTCTTTCGCACATCTAACTGTTATCTCTAATTATTCTCATTACTTATCTAAGGCTCTTGTAATATGGTGTCCATTCACACACACACACACACAGATACCCATCAAGTGCGGTTTGGATTATTTCATATTTAATAAAATTATCCGATGATATTGAGAGAGAAAATTTACGATTTTTTATTATCTCTGTTCTAATTGATAATTTTGCTTACGAAATAAGCAAGTCGCTTATCTAATTTTTAAGTTTTTTTTTTTTGATTTTTTAATTCACTTGCAACGAGTTTGAGGCCATTTCATTTTGTAAACGATAAAATTCCGTTGTACAATGGCATATAGGATTTTTTCTAGAATTTCATAACGCACCGAATACAGTGATGAGTGTGTGTTTAATTCATATCGCTTTGAAATTGTTTTATGATTTATTCTGAAAAAACAAAGGCGAGAAAATGTGAAATATAAATCACTTGGACTTAGCAGTCTTGGTAAACATTAGAGTGTTTGGTTTTTGGAATCCACAAAAAAAATCGTTGAGTAATTTCCTTAAGTTTTTTTGATTTCATTTTCGTCAGGGGGAGAACCCAGTCTCATGGCTGGCAATTAATTTCCAATTATAAAAACGTTGAACACAAACGGAAATAGGAGTAGCTTCTGTTGTGCCAATCAATAGGTATTTGAATTTAAATACAATCGATTTTGGTTTTCATTTCAATTTTTTTAAATAAAAAAAATCCAATTCCAATCTACAGACATATGTAACTAATTTGCCATTTCCTGGTTTTGTTTTATTTTCTTTTTTTCGATTTCAGTTAATCATCATCATCCCAAGCAACGAACATTAACTGCAGGCCGGTGAAAAATGTCCCAAAGTGAAGCAACCTCCACACCATCGACTCCCTCGTCACCCAACAGCGGCAGCATGCCATCTAGTCCGGATGTTATTAACAAAGCGGCCACCAAGCTTTGCCATATTGTCAAGAGGGCCGATTTCGATGGCTATGGCTTTAATCTACACTCGGAAAAATCCAAGCCGGGCCAATTCATAGGCAAGGTGGATGCCAATTCACCTGCCGAGGCGGCTGGCCTTAAAGAAGGCGATCGCATTTTAGAAGTCAATGGCACTGCCATTAACAGTGAGACCCATAAGCAGGTGGTGCAACGCATCAAGGCCATTGCCTGTGAGGTCAGATTGCTGCTGATCGATGTGGATGGCAAGGGTGATGCTGCCAGCAACCCAGAAGCCATGGGCAATGGCCATCAGAGCTCTAACAACAACAACAGCAATTCCAGCACCATGATGGAGGTCAGTAAAACGGAGCAGGTGTTGCCGGGTGCAAGTGAGAATATCAACAGCATTACCATGGTCTCCACCAAAAGGGCTTCGCAGGAATCGCATCGTTCCAGCTCCAGCACAGTGACGGCCAATGCCAATGGCAGTGATGTTACCGATCATCAAGTGAGTCATGCTCACAATAACAACAACAACAACATTGTGCCACCACCGCCTTCAGCCACCATGGCCACTGTACAGAAAATGCCAAATTCGCCAACTACAAATGCCAATGGTGCTGCCGGTGAGAATGGCAATCTGGGAGGAGGTTCAGCTGCTGCGGCAGCCTCCTCAACGGCGCCGGCGCCGTCTGCCAAGATGGGGGGTCTTCACTTGAATATGACGGCAGCTGAAATGCGTGCCAAGCTAATGTCGAAGAAGAAATACGATCCTAAAAACGAAAGTGTTGACTTGAAGAAGAAATATGAAATTGTACAGAAACTCTAAGGCGATTCACCTCCCTGTACCCCCCATCAGTAAACCCTCTTTGCACCAAAACAACAGCTATTGTTTCGCTTCCACGAAGGTCATTCTTTTGTTGTTTTTTGAAACTTTTGAAAATTCTATGGAATAAGAAACAAACGATAGACAGACAGACCGACAATCTTTTTCTTAGCTTTAAGTCTACAAGAATACAAACACACACACACACACATACACCCCCTTATTCACATACACTTATGTGAATATACATATTGAATTATGTATAATTTTATTATTATTATCATTATTATTATTATAAAATATTTTTTTCTTCTATTTTTTCCTTCTCAGATAAACATTTCGGCAAACGAAATTTCGTTTTTTTGTTAGAATTACCTTGAAAAAAAAAGTATGGCCATCAAAATTTACTTAAAAAATCAACAAAAAATTTATTGCAACCTATGTGTCAATTATTTAAGTCAATTTTATTAAGTAAAATACTACCACATACATACCTACAGATAAAACCTTAAAGAAAAAGTTATACAAATAAAAACAAATAAAAAAAAATTCAAAAAAATCCTGAGTTTTTTAAGTGCTTAGAGGAGATACGAGGGTAGGTTGAAGAATTATAAGATCTAATTGAATGGTCTTCGGATAATATTCTAAAGAGTCGTATCGACAAGTAAAAATGTTCGGCTGGCATCTTGGGAACTCACCACCATGGATCCCCTCCAGGATGTTTGAGGTGAATTCACTCCTATTAACACAAACTGCCGATCATATCACCAGTCATTTTAGTTCATTGCGTGGCCGCTGGTGAAGTGGTGAGTTTATCTAAATAAGCGAAATGCAGGGTTGTTTAAACTGTAGAAGTGGTGGAATTTTTAAACTGGGGCAATGACCAATCTTTTTAAACCAATGAAATGACCAGTGTTTAAAGGCGATGAAATGACCGGTTCTAAATTATTGGTCCCTAGGTATGACATGTCCATATAAAAATCACCGGTCATATGGATAGTCAGGGGACTAGTCACCGGTCTTGAAATACCGGTGAAATCGCCAGTTTGGGACATGTCCTAAATCCTGCAGGGTTCCCTTAAAAAATTAGACAATTGAACTTCGTTGAAGGGCATACTTGTATTATAAAAAATTTCTGCCATATCAGGCAAAAATTTAAGCTTTAAGGGGCCGTAGAAAGCTAATCCTCAAATCGGTTTATATGGGAGCTATATTAGCATAAAGATCGATATGGATCGAACTTGGCACGTTTATTGGAAGTCATACCAGAACAGCAGATGCACAATTTCAACAAAATATAATAACAATATGGGGTTACAGCGGCTCAATGATGTCAAATCGGGAATCCGCTTATATAGAAGCTATATCAGGTTATAAACCAATTTGGTCCATATTTACCATGGTTGGTGGAAGTCAGTACGAAACACTTCGTGCCAGGTTTCAGCCAAGTCGGACAAAAATTGCGGAGATTAGATCGAGAGTTCGTTTTATATGAGAGCTACGTCAGATTACAGATTACCGATTTGGACCATATTTGCCAAGGTTGGTGGAAGTCATAACGAAATACTCCAAAACAAAATTTCAGCCAAATCGAAAAACAAATGCCGCTTCGAGGGGCCGAATATTGCATATCGGGAGATCGGTTTATATGGTTTATAATATGCACCGATTTGGATCGTACTTAGCACGGTTGCTGAAAGACGGAAAAGAACGCCACGTGCAAAATTTCAACCAAGTCGATCGGTCTCAAAATACTCCATATCGTTTTCTATCCTCAAACTTGTTGAATGTTCTCCAAATTGTTGTAGGTGTAGAAACACCGTTTCGGTGTCCACACTTGTGCTCCAATTGATTGAAGTAAAATTTGGAGCCCAAATTTTACTTAAATAATTTTTCGATCCCAAAATTAATTTTAGTACCTCGAACTTTCAAACTTCTGGTCTCCAAACAACGAACACAGACTTATTCTATATGCTCAAACTGGTTTCCGATATCCGAAATTTTTTTAAGGCCTGACACTTGCTGTAGATGATCATAGTTTTTTTCAGTTCCCAAACATTTGCTTGGGCTTTAAACTTTTAGTAGTATCTAAAACTTATTTTCGGGCCTCAAATTAGTTGTCAGCAGAGCAGTTGGCAGCGATTTCAGTAATTTGTCTTGAAACACATATGCTGTTCTTGAATTCATTCATAATCCCCAAACTCATTGGACATTGAAGTCCTAAAACTCATGGATCATCAAATTTGTTGGGCTACTACAACACATTTCGTTCCCCATATCTGTCATCGTGCCCAAGCCTGACAGTCCCAAACTTGACGGTCCCAAACCTGATGATTTAAGCTGACGGTCCCAAATCTGACGGTCCTAAACCTAATAGTCCTTAACCTAACGGTCCTAAGCCTGACGGTCCCAAACCTGACGGTCCCAAACTTGACGGTCCCAAACCTGACGGTCCCAAAACTGACAATACTAAACCTGACGATCCTAAACCCAACGGTCCTAAACCCAACGGTCCTAAACCCAGTGGTCCTAAACCTAATAGTCCTTAACCTAACCGTTCTAAGCCTGACGGTTCTATACCTGACGGTCCTAAACCTGACTGTCCTAAACCTGACGATACTAAACCTGACGATCCTAAACCCAACGGTCCTAAACCCAACGGTCCTAAACCCAACGGCCCTAAATCCAACGGTCCTAAACCTAACATTCCAAAACCTGATGGTCTCAAAACTGACGTTCTCAGGTTACAAACCTTATGGTCCTAAACCTAACGGTACCAAACCTAACGGTCCCAAAACTAACGGTTCCGAACCTAACGGTCCCAAACCTAACGGTCCTAAACCTAACGGTCCCAAACCTAACGGTCCCAAACCTAACGGTCCCAAACCTAACGGTCCCAAACCTAACGGTCCCAAACCTAACGGTCCCAAACCTAACGGTCCCAAACCTAACGGTCCCAAACCTAACGGTCCCAAACCTAACAGTCCCAAACCTAACGGTCCCAAACCTAACGGTCCCAAACCTAACGGTCCCAAACCTAACGGTCCCAAACCTAATGGTCCCAAACCTAACGGTCCCAAACCTAACGGTCCCAAACCTGACTGTCCTAAAGCTGACGATACCAAACCTAACGGTCCCAAACCTAAAGGTCCCAAACTTGACGGTCCTAAACTTGACGATTCCAAACCCAACGATCCCAAACCTAACAATCCCAAACCTGACGATCCCAAGCCTAACGGTCCCTAACCTAACGGTCAAAACCAGATAGTCACGAAACCTGACAGTACCACACCTTTTGCCAGTCCCCAAAAACTGTTACCGGTCCTCAAACTAATTGTCGGTCCCCAAACTAGTTGTCGTTTCTCAAATAGTCATCGGTCCCCAAACTAGTTATCGGTCCTCAAACAAGATGTCGGTATTGCCGTTATATAAACGATCTTTAGGTCCCCAAAATCCACCGTAGCGCATAGGTTAGCATGTCCGCCTATGTCGCTAAACGCCCCTTGTGAGCCCCTTGAGCTTAAACTTGAATCGGACTGCACTCATTGATATGTGAGATGTTTGCCCCTAGTTCCTTAATGGAATGTTCATGGGCAAAATTTGCAATTTGGTCCCCAAACACCTCGTTGCTCCTGATTAATGTTTCGACTCTTGAGCTTGTTTTTTTTGGCATCAAACTCGTTTTTCATGTTCAATTCCTTCAAAATAAGTTGTTGCATATTTTTTTCGGATTTAATTTCGGAGTAAAATCATGCCTACTTTCGCCCCGATCGCTTGATTTTGTATGTCAGCGATTACATCAAAATTATATCACAGCCATATTAAAGAATTTTCCTCTAGCTACCTTTCGATGTTGACCCCTAACTACAGGTATGTTGGCTCAACTTGATAAGCTGATATGCTTACCAGTATAACAGAAACTAAAATAAAAAAAATTAAATAATTCTAATCTCATGATTAAAGTTCAATTTTAGGTTAATCTTTTTTAAATATTTCACATTTAAAACAAAATTATGATAAAAATTTAATTGATTTTTTTCTATTATTAAAATATGAAGGGATTTATAAGCATTTTAATGCATTAGATGTAAGGCCAATCAGCGACTCCCTAGACTTTTGTACAAAACACCAGAATCGGTTTCTGTAAGCTTTGACTACCCTAATTTGTCTTCATGTAGATTATGTATGCTATCCTTTTTTTAAAAAGGTTAGAATCTTTAATACAATCCGCTATCTACCACCTTACCCACTAGCAATGCTTACAGCTGTCGGCTCATTAACTCACCACACACCCACCATTAAGAGAGCTGAACATGTAGTCAGGTGCGCTGCTAGCTTTGTTAATTATCTTCAACTGCGACGACAGCGAACTCTAGCTACCGTTGTATTATGATAAGAGTAACTGGCCACTGTACACTCTCATTATGAAAGCGAGGGCTTTTAACAAAACTTTCTCTTACGCTATGAAGTGACCAGCTTTATGAAAAAACAAAATAACAACAATGCACAAAATGTTGAAAAAAAGCATACAAAAACAAACTCTCTCTTTCTCGCTCTCTCTCCCTCGTATAATATAACAATAGTGAGAACTATTTAATTGAATAATGACAACAATGGGGAAAAAAGCTTTTTCATTGTTGATCTGTTAATACAGAGTTGCCATATTGGGTGTAAAATGTACACTGTAAAAAATTATTAGAAAATTTAGAGATTTAAAGGGAATAAAATTTGAAAAATGTTTGATTAAAATTTGATTTTCTAAAGCTCACACACATATTTATGTAAATCTGGTTTAGTTTTTGTGTTCAGATTCATTGCAGAATGTATCCAAAAAGCAAATGTGGCATGTAAATGTAGAAAGAGTTTAAAGTTTTCATAGCCATAATAGGGTGGTTCGAAAGCAATTCATGGCGATAAGGAATGAATAATTCGGTCTCAGCTTCCGGATAGTTAGAAGCGGGTTATTGATTCATGTTTTGGTATGAGAGAAGTCTCTCCTCAGTTATACTTAGTGGTATACTCATGGAAATTGTTCTTGATATCTACCGAATTTCTCAAAATTCTACATTTATAATGCAAGAATGTAATTTATTCAGTATGTAACCTGCATTACAAAGTTGTTTGACAGAAAGAGCAAATTTTTTAATTTTGAAATATTTTTTAAAGATTTTTATGAGCATTGTAGACCTGAAAAGTTTTGTGTTGTTTCGTAATGGTTTCGGCTTAAGGTCAAATATTGGTAGTTTTAATAACTTTTTATTGCGATATAGCTGTGGACGACGTCAAACCACGTTGTCTGCTTATTGCCTGCCGCCAATTTTTTTTTTTTATAAAAAAGAAAAAGCTAATTCTTTTCCTTTTATATCAAAAAGACCATTTCATGTCCAACTCTAGTTTTTTCCACTTGTTTTCATCTCAACTTTAGTTTATTCTACTTCAAACCTGACTTGAGGTTTAGCTACAGTCATTAACTAATTTTAGCCACTCAATTAAGTTTTATCGCTAGTGCTGTTGGTGCTTAACTAAATCCAAGTGTTTCAAGTCATAGCCAGAGGAAAAAAAAAATACACACACAAAAATAAACACATGAAGTCATCGTCCACCCAAAAAAAAAAAAACAAAAACGAAAAAAAAACTGTGTTATAGTCCCAAAAGATAATTAATCAGATTTAAGTCCAAACATCTTAGCCGTTCGCTCGGTGTTAACAAGTTTGCGAATGTTGTCTTAGACGGACACTGGACGTCATTTGGTTGTTGTTGTCGTTGTTGTGTCAAAAGGAGATTGTTCTGACATAACTTCTATTAGTTTTCCTTGTTGTTATTGTTATTGCCCGTGTTATTTTTGGGGGGTTATCACGACTTTATGCACAACTCTGTCAAAAATGATTAAACACTTAATTCTGTTCATAAGCACGAACTATACTTGGGCCAATGTTTATCCAAAAAAAAAGAGAGAAACAAAAACTTAACCAAAAAACATGATTGATATTCGAACAAAAGGACTAAAAATATTTATGCCACCATTCATTCATTCAATCTGGTTCTGTAGACATGGTGATATCATTTGACTGACAATAGTCGCTCATTATGTCTTAATGTGTAAAAAAGTTAAAATTTGCTGATTTTTTTTTTTTTTTTGGCAAACCAAAGATAAAATCGTTAATGGGTAGAAAACTAAACTCAAAACAAGTAAAAACGTGCTAAGTTCGGCCGGGCCGAATCTTACAGACTCTCTACCATGCATCTCGACATGCATGCGCCCTCTAGAGGCCTAAGAACTTAAGATCCCCGATCGGATTATATGGCAGCTATATCAGGTTATGCACCGATTTAAACCTTACTTGGCACAGTTGTGGGAAGTCATAACGAAACACTTTATGCAAAATTTCAGCCAAATCGGATGAGAATTGCGCCCTCTAGAGGCTCAAGAATTCAGATCAGATCAGCTTATATGGCAGCTATATCAGGTTATACACCGATTTAAACCATATTTGGCATACTTGTTGAAAATCATAACAAAACACTTCATGGAAAATTTCAGCCAAATCGGATAAGAACTGCGCCCTCTAGAGGCCTAAGAACTCAAGATCCCAGACATGATTATATGGAAGCTATATCAGCTCATGTACCGATTTAAACCCTACTTGGCACAGTTGTTGGTAGTCATAACAAAATTCTCAATGCAAAATTTCAGCCAAATCGGTTGAGAATTGCGCCCTCTAGAGGCTCAAGAAGTCAAAACCCCAGATCAGCTTATATGGCAGCTATATAAAGTTATACACCGATTTAAACCCTACTTAGCACAGTTGTAGGAAGTCATAACAAAACACTTCATGCAAAATTTCAGCCAAATCGGATAGGAATTGCGCCCTCTATAGGCCTAAGAACTCAAGATCCCCAGATCGGTTTAAATGACAGCTATATTAAGTTATAGGCCGATTTAAACCATACTTAACACAGTTGTTTGAAATCATACCCAGCCGCAGCTATATCCAAATCTGGACTTCTCCGGACCATATAGAAGATGAATGTCCAAGGGCCTAACACAACTCACTGTTCCAAATTTCAGCAAAATCGGATAATAAATGTGGCTTTAATGGGCCAAAGATCTTAAAACAAAAATGAAATGCAAGTCCGCATAAATGATTTTGTTTAACTTAAACATTTAAAAAAGAGACAATGGGACAAGATGGGACAAACCCCATACGCTAGACCCCAATTTTTTTTTTTCAATTTCAATTTCCTTAAAAATACCCCAAATGTTACCATTAGAGAAAATGACAAATTAAAAATTTCTTAGATATCGTCAGTGCTTTTTCCCAAAGACTTCCAACTACCTTAGGGGTATTCTCCATCATCAGTAGAAATTAAAAATCAAAAAAAGGACAAAAATTAAAATCAAAAAAAAACCCTCCCCTAATCTTACAAAAATTGCCTAAAAATTTGTTCAGCACCAAAAAAGCAAAGTCAACTCAATTTTCTTTCGCACATTTTCAAGGGGCAGCAAAATTCAAGAAGTGGTAAGAAGAAAATAATTTTCCTATCTTAATTCTATTACATTACCCCCCCCTCATGGTTGGTTTTAATTAAGTAACAAACGAAAATTGTGATTAAATTTTATTAAGGCTCCTTTGCTGACGAAACAGAGGCTTTATTTAAATGATTTTGTTAAATGCTTGCCCACATAAACCCCCCCCCCCAACCCACTCCAACCCCCTCCATAGCCCCCACAGACCATAGAGGCAACATTAACAGCCACATCAAAAGGAAACCCCCAGACTGAACTGACTGACCCTTGGTTGCTTTTATGGGTTTCTGGGAAAAAGTTAATGAAATTTTGTGTTTTCGTGTTTTTTTTTCTTTGCTCTGATGACGATGATGATGATGATGATGATGATGATGAGAAGGTAATAGCTATCATGATGCTCATAATGATGCTGATGACAATTGGTAACAGCAATCAAAGATTGTATCTACATTTGGAAAATTGAATGCAAGTATTGCCTGGACATTGACTAAAAAAAACCTCGAAGGGATGGGTAGTTAAGCTTCCAGAGAGATGTAAGGAGTTTAAGTCAATTGCGTTAGAGGGCCTTTCCTACAGATTTGTTTATGCTTCATCACTTGCAGGGTAATGCAATTTTCCAAATTTAACCATAAACCATTCCATTTGGACATTAAACTATATACAGGGTGCTCCGGAGAAATTTAGTTATTTGAAAGGCCAAAAAAAAACAAAAGATCTTCAATTATCACTTTAATTCTTTTTTATTTAAGAATACAATATCCTAATTCTTTGTTTATGCAGTCTTGAAAACTGACATCGGGTAAATGGCAACCCCCATTGCGTGGAGGCCACCGTAGTGTAGAATATTGCATATCCGCCTATGGTGCTGAACGCCTGGGTTCCAATCGTGGCCAGACCATTAGAAAAAATTTTCATCGGCGGTTTTCCCTCTTCTAATGCTGGCAACATTTGTGAGGTACTATGCCATGTAAAAACTTCTCTTCAAAGAGAACTCGACTATAAAAAGGAGGCCCCTTGTGCAAAATTTTAGCCAAATTAATTAAGGATTGCGCCCTCTTGAGGCTCAAAAGTCTAATCGCATGATCGGTTTATGTGTGTTCTATATCGGGTTATGAACTGATTTGAACCATAGTTGGGTCTGTTGTTTGAGGTCTTTGCAGTAGTCGTAAGGCAAAATTTCAACCAAATTGGTTAAGAACTGCGCCCTCTAGAGGCTAAAAAAATAAAATTGGGAGATTAGCTCATAAGGGAGTTATATCAGTCCGATTTGAGCCATATGTGCCAAATGTCAGACAAATTGCTCGAAAATAGCGCCCTCTAGGGACTAAAGAAAAAAAGTTGGCAAGTCAACTTATATGGGAGCTATAACTGTTTGTAGACCAATTTAGGCCGTACTATGCAGAGTTGGGGAGAGTCCCAATAGAAGTTAACGGGCAAAATTTCAGACAAATTGGTTAAGGATTGCGCCCTTTAGAGGCTCAAGAAGTTTCACCAGGATATCGGTTTATATGAACGCTACATCGGGTTATAGAGTGATTTGGACCATACTTGGTAGAGCTTGGGAGATTGGCTCATAAGGGAGTTATATCAGCCTACAGGGCGATTTGAGCCATATTAAATCAATGTGTAAAATGTCAGAAAAATTTCTCAAAAATAGCGCCCTCTAGTGACTGAAGAAGTTAAGTTGGGTGGTCAACTTATATGGAAGCTATAACTGTTTGCAGACCAATTTAGGCCGTACTATGCAGAGTTGGCGAGAGTCCCAATAGAAGTTAACGGGCAAAATTTCAGACAAATTGGTTAAGGATTGCGCCCTCTAGAGGCTCAAGGAGTCTAACCGGAGTATTGTTTTTTTGAACGCCATATCGGGTTATAGAGTGATTTGGACCATACTTGGCAGAGTTTTCTTAGCTAATTCTTAGCAAAAATCGTTAGGCAAACTTTCAGTCAATTTGGGTTAGAAATGCGCCCTCTAGAGGCTAAAAAATAACAAAATGAGAGGTTGGCTCATAAAGGAGTTATATCAGACTACAGGCCGATTTGCGCCATATTAAATCAATGTGCCAAATGTCAGACAAATTGCTCCAAAATAGCGCCCTCTAGGGACTAACGAAGTTAAGTTGGGTGGCCAACTCATATGGGAGCTATAATTGAGGATTGCTCCCTCTTGAGGCTCAAAAGTCTAATCGGATGATAGGTTAAAGTATGAGTTATATCGGGTTATCAACTGATTTGAACCATACTGGGATGTGATGTTTGAGATCTTTGCAGTAGTCGCAAGGCAAAATTTCAACCAAATTGGTTAAGAACTGCGCCCTCTAGAGGCTAAAAAAATCAAATTGGGAGATTGGTTCATAAGGCAGTTATATCAAGCCGATTTGAGCCATATTAAATCAATGTGCCAAATGTCAGATAAATTGCTCAAGAATAGCGCCCTCTGGGGACCAAAGAAGTTAAGTTGGGTGGTAAACTTATATGGGAGCTATATCTGTTTGTAGACCGATGTTGATCATACTTTACAGAGTTGGCGATAGTCCCAATAGAAGTTAATGTGCAAAATTTCAGCCAAATTGGTTGAGGATTGCGCCCTCTAGAGGCTCAAGGAGTCTAACCGGAGGATTGGTTTTTTGAACGCTATATCGGGTTATAGAGTGATTTGGACCATACTTGGTAGAGCTTGGGAGATTGGCTCATAAGGGAGTTATATCAGGCCGATTTGAGCCATATTAAATCAATGTGTCAAATGTCAGACAAATTGCTCAAAAATAGCGCCCTCTAGGGACTAAAGAAGTTAAGTTGGGTGGCCAACTTATATGGAAGCTATATCTGTTCGTAGACCGATTTTGACCATACTTTACAGAGTCGGATAGTCCCTATAGAAGTTAATGTGCAAAATTTCAGCCAAATTAGTTGAGGATTGCGCCCTCTAGAGACTCAAGAAGTCTAACCAGGAGATCGGTTTATATGAACACTATATCGGGTTATAGAGTGATATAGACCATACTTGACAGTTTTTTGAAGTCTTAGCGGAAATCATTATCCAAATTTCAGGCAATTTGGTTTAGAAGTACGCCCTCTGGAGGCTTACAAATTTGAATTGGGAGATTTTCTCATAAGAGAGCCATATTAAATCAATGTGCAAATATCACACAAACTGCTCAAAAATAGCGCCCTCTAGAGACTAAAGAACTTAAGTTGGGAGGTCAACTTATAAGGGAGCTATATCTGTTTGTAGACCGATTTAGACCGTACTTGGCACAGTTCTTGAGAGTCATAATAAAACACTATGTGCAAAATTTCATCCAAATCGGATGAAAGTTGCGGCCAGGGGCTCAGGAAATCAAATCGGGAGAACTGTTTATATGGGAGCTATATCAGGATATACACAGATTTAGACCGTACTTGGCACAATTGTTGGAAGTCCTACCAGAAAACTATGTGCAAATTTTCAGCCAAATCGGACAAAAATTGAGGCTTTCAGGGGCTCAGGAGCCCAAAACGGGAGATCGGTTTTTATCAGGGAGCTATATCAGGTTCTTGACCGATTTGGATGGTACTTGGCATAGTTGTTGCAAGTCATAACAGAAAACTATGCACAAAATTTCAGTCAAATCGGACAACAATTGCGGCTTTCAGGGGCTCAAGAAGTAAACTCGGGAGATCGGTTTAAATGGGAGCTATATCAGGTTCTAGACCGATTCGGACCATACTTGGCACTGTTGTTGGAAGTCATAACGGAACACTATGAGCAAAATTTCAGCCAAATCGGACAAAAATTGCGGCTTCCAGGGGCTCAAGAAGTCAAATCGGGAGATCGCTTTATATGGGAGCTATATCCAAATCTGAACCGATATGGAACCATTTGCAATCCCCAACGACCTACATCAATATTGAGTATCTGTCCAAAATTTCAAACGAGGTGTTACAAACGGAATGACTGGGTAAGTATACCCCCATCCTATGGTGGTGGGTATGAAAAGGCAGAGTAAACGGACTGGATTTGTTTTTTTGGATTCAATTAAATCCAGACCATCAACATTTCATTAAAACGTGGTATTAATTTGCCATCACCTATATTTCAAACGATAATGAGAATATTAATGCACAGACCTAGGTTAGGTTAGGTAAGAATGGCAGTCCTTTACAGACGCACTTAGGCAATTTTAGGTCCATTGTGATACCACAGTAGCGAAAAACTAAGGCTTCTGGCGGGAATCGAATCCGCGACCCCTGCACTAGTAACCCAAGCTCGCTACTAACTCAGCTACCGCGGGGCACCCTATGTGGAAGCAAATTTTGCCCATGAACATTCCACTAAGGAACAGGGGCAAACTTCTCATCTATCAATGAGTGCAGTCCGATTCAAGTTTAAGCTCAATGGTAAGGGGCCTCCTTTTTTTTATAGCCGAGTCCGAACGGCGTGCCGCAGTGCGACACCTCTTTGGAGAGAAGTTTTACATGGCATGTTACCTCACAAATGTTGCCAGTATTAGGAGAGGAAAGCCACCGCTGAAAATTTTTTTCTGATGGTCTTGCCAGGATTCGAACCCAGGCGTTCAGCGTCATAGGCGGACATGCTAACCTGTGCGCTACGGTGACTTCCAGGGGCGCCCTACAGGTATAGACCTAATAAAATCCAATTCAGTTAGTTGGATGTCATGAGAGAAATCATGATAATTGCCAATCGATTGATAATTGCGCCCTCTATAGGCGCATTCAGGATACTTTCGGTGTCGAATCGCTTATATTTGCTCAATTTTGCCAAAAATTTAACTCTGCCGATAGTATTCATAGGAAAAATATCAATCGATATTCAGACGAAAAAATAAAATTTCGATAGTGCTATCGATATTTTGCCAGCTCTACTTTTGACAGACGTATAAACGGTTATGTTTGTAGGACTTTGTAGGGTCTAACATCAATATTTCGAAGTGTTTCAAAAGGAATGAGAAAGTTATTATACCCCCATTCTTATGGTGGTTTGCATAAATGGTCGATTGGTCGTTCTATTAAAATCAAATTCAGTCAGTTTGAAGTCATGAGAGAAATCATGAATGATAATTGCCAATCGATTGATAATTGCGCCCTCTATAGGCGCAATATAGCTTAAAGGATACATTCAGTGTCAAATCGCTTGATTTTGTTGAATTTTGTCAAAAATTGAACTTTGCCGATAGTATCGATAGGGAAAATATTAATCGATATTCAGACAACAAATAAAATATCCATAGCATCGATAGTGACATCTATATTTTGCCAGCTCTACTTTTGACAGACGTACGGACGGTTATGGTTGAATCGACTGAACCATGGTGACCCTGCTTTGTAGGGTCTAACATCAATATTTCGAGGTGTTACAAACGGAATGAAGAAGTTAGTATACCCCCATTCTTAAAGTTAAGGGCATAAATGGTCGATTGGTCGTTCTAATAAAATCTAATTCAGTCAGTTGGAAGTCATGAGAGAAATCATGAATGATAATTGCCAATCGATAGATAATTGCGCCCTCTGTAGGCACTTAATTTCGTTCAATTTTGCCAAAAATTGAACTTTGTCGATAGTATTCATAGGGAAAATATCAATCGATAGTGACATCTATATTTTGCCAGCTCTACTTTTGACAGACGTTCGGGCGGTTATGGTCGAATCGACTTAACCATGGTGAACCTGTTTTGTAGGGTCGAACATCATATTTTAAGGTGTTACAAACGCAGTGAGGAAGTTAGTTTGCCCCCATTCTTATGTTGGAGGGCATAAAAGGTCGACACATGTGTACTACTTTTCTACCCAGTTTTTTGTAAAATTTTCGAAAATTCTTCAAAGGCCTTTTTTAAGGCTTTTATCCTCCGCTTCTTTATCACTCTCTATAAAATCACTTTTTTTTGAGGAAAAACCAATTTTTTCTTTTTTTTTCGCTTAATTTTAGGGAATTATTTAGAGATAGGGCCAAAGGTAGTAGTGGTGGTGGTATGTATGAATGTTTGTTGTACTTACTTGCGTGCTAAGCGTTTCCTTATGCCGGCCAACATAATTGAAGCACTCTGTGTACAAAATGGAACTGCGGCTATTTGGCTCCAAATTCACTGCGATGCTGCGGCTGCTGCTGCTGCTGCTGTTGACACAAAAGCCAATGATATAGGGAACAGGTTGCCCGACTGGCCGCTGGCTCAATGGCCTCCTATCTATTATTATTGTCACAATTTCTATAGAGTTTAGTGCAGGGAGAGGGGGTGGGAGGACTGGCGAGATATTTAACTTTGGGCTGTTGCTGTTGACACCGGAACTTTTCGGCTAAAGTTCCCCTAAGGGTGGCGTTAAACTCGTAAAACTTAACGGACTACAACCGGCAATTGGGCCACATACAAATGAGCTTCTGGGCAATTGGCTTCGTAGTGGGATCTTTCTTTTTTTCTCGTTCACTGGCCCTTCTTTTTTTTTTCTAAAGTTGACAAATTCTGCCACAAGCTTCTTTGTGTTGAGGTTGAATGGCAAAAGTATTTTTTCTGTTAAGGTTGGGCTTTAAACTTTTATGGTCGTCGTGGTGATACTTCTGCTGCTGCTGCTGCTGCTGGTGCTCTTGGTGATGTTGGTACCAAAAAAGCCACATTTTTGTGACAGCTCCCCTTGAGAGAAAATTGAATTTGGGTTTCGTTGCGTTACGTTGCGCTGCGTTTCGTTTCGTTTGTGTGGGACTTGCTTTAGGAGATGTTCGTTCTACTTGGCAAGCCAAGCAAGTGAATTTAATGTGGGTTAGGGATTGAAATTTTTTTCCTTTCTCTAGTCACCAAATGGTTATAACTTTTCCCCAAAAAAAAAAAAGTTTTTTCCTTTGTTGTTAGTCGTTAAGAATTATGATTATTTATTTGTTTGGTTTTGTGTTTTTTTTTTGTAAGTGAATAAAATTTCCAGGCACTTGGTTCTTCAGTTGTTCACAAACTTGAAAATTATTGCTCTTGGTTGCTGTTTAGGTAGGCTAGGGTAGTGTATAGCAGGGTTTTCATGAGAATTCCATAGCGAAAACTGATGCAGAAGTTTGTCTTATGGGTCTCCTCCCCCCTCGGCAAACGGCCCAGTCCCATTAATCTTCTTTGATTTCTAGGCTGTTGTTGCTGTGGTTCTTCGTTTCGTTTTCGTTTTGTTGAATAGTTTAATTTTTAATAATTTATCAAAAACGGCTCCACAAGAAGGCAAAAAGCGTTTCTATGGCGTGTTTAGAGGCATTAGCAAAAAAAGAGGCCGACTTTTCAAATGATTTATATCGATGAGAAGTGGTTGACAGTCTTTGTCGTTGTGGTGTCGATGACAAGCATTAAAGCGCTCCTAAATGCCACTGCTTGGCGGTAGGGGTGGTGTTGCTAAAAGGCTTCCCAGAAATCCAACAGATGTCGTCGTTCTGCTGTTTGGCAGTTTCGCTTGTCTGTCTCTCGTTGAGTGGCTGGCGGCAGTGGGGTAGGTCGCCAATTTTAAAATCTGTAAATAAAAACAGAGAGCATGCATATAAAAACACTTCATCATGGCTATGAATACAAATCAAAATTAAAAGGAAATGACTGAGTGAAGCGATAAATGCCAATTTTTTTTCTTCCAAAATGACTTCTTATGAATTGCTCCCAAATATGTCTCATATACTCTCGTATATGGCCGCATAATCAATGAAGTGTTGAAAGGAAATGACTTAACACCATTCATATTTATTTTAACATTATGAAATTGTGGGAAATGTTTTTCTCAGGCGGGGCTTATGGAATTTTAAATTAATCAAAGGGGATAGGGGGATGAAGGGAAATTTGGTATGATATATGATTAGCAAAGGCAAAAATACTCCACAAATAAAGAAAAGATGGAAATTAAAAATAAATGCGTCTTTTATGGCCCCAAAACCTAAAACCTAGATATCGGTCTATATGGCAGCTATATCCAAATCTGGACCGATCTGTGCGATATTGCAGAAGTTTGTCAAGGGGCTTAACTTAGCTCACTGTTCCAAATTTCGGCGACATCGGACACTAAATGAGCATTTTATGGGCCCAAAACCATAAATCAAGAAATCGGTCTATATGGCAGCTATATCTAAATCTGAACCGATCTGGACCAAATTGAAGAAATATGTCAAAGGGCCTAACACAACTCACTGTCCCAAATTTCAGCAAAATCGGATAATGAATGTGGCTCCTATGGGCCTTACACCATAAATCGGAGGATCGATCTATATGGCAGCTATATCCAAATTTGGACCGATCTGAGCCAAATTAACGAAGGATGTCGACGGGCCTTACACAATTCACTGTCCCGAATTTCATCAAAATCGGATAATAAATGTGGCTTTTGTGGGCCTAAGACCCTTAGTCGGAGGATCGGTCTATATGGCAGCTATATCCAAAATCTGTACCGATCTGGGCCAATTTAACGAAGGATGTCGAAGGGCCTAAGACAACTCACTGTCCCGAATTTCATCAAAATCGGATAATAAATGTGGCTTTTGTGGGCCTAAGACCCATAATCGGAGGATCGGTCTATATGGCAGCTATATCCAAATCTGTACCGATCTGTGCCAATTTAACGAAGGATGTCGAAGGGCCTAAGACAACTCACTGTCCCAAATTTCAGCGAAATCGGATAATAAATGTGGCTTTTATGGGCCTTAGACCCTAAATCGGAGGATCGGTCTATATGGCAGCTATATCCAAATCTGGACCGATCTGAGCCAAATTGTCGAAGGATGTCGAAGGGCCTAACACAACTCACTGCCCCAAATTTCAACAAAATCGGATAATAAATGTGGCTTTTATGGGCCTAAGACCCTAAATCGGCGGATCGGTCTATATGGGGGCTATATCAAGACATAGTTCGATATAGCCCATCTTCGAACTTAGCCTGCTTATGGACAAAAAAAGAATCTGGGCAAATTTTCAGCTCAATATCTCTATTTTTAAAGACTATAGCGTGATTTCAACAGACAGACGGACGGACATGTCTAGATCGTCTTAGATTTTTACGCTGATCAAGAATATATATACTTTATAGGGTCGGAAATGGATATTTCGATGTGTTGCAAACGGAATGACAAAATGAATATAACCCCATCCTTCGGTGGTGGGTATAAAAAAACTATACCAGATTATGAACCGCTTTGAATCATGCTTAGCACAGTTGTTGGAAGTCATAGCAAAATACGTCATGCAAAATTTCAGTTAAATCGGACGAGAATTGAGCCCTCTAGAGGCTCAATAAGTCAAGATCCAAGATCGGTTTATATGACAGCTATATCAGGTTATGGACCGATTTGGACCATACTTAGCACAGTTGTTGGAAGTTGTAACGAAACACCTCATGCAAAATTTCAGCCAAATCGGATAACAATGGCGCCCTCTAGTGGCTCAAAAAGTGAAGATCCAAAATCGGTTTGTGCGGCAGCTATATCAAAACATGGACCAATATGGCCCATTTACAATACCAACCGACCTACACTAATGAGAAGTATTTGTGCAAAATTTCAAGTGGCTATCTTTACTCCTTCGAATGTTAGAGTGCTTTCGACAGACAGACGGACGGACGGACGGGGGAGTGGGGAGGCCTCTCAGACACCAAGGAATACATTTTTACGTCAGATTTGTACTCTACTTTTAGATACCTCTTATTTGATACCAATATTGCCCAAAGCGGTGAAAGAGTAATCTTGGTGGGTTATTTGGGGATGGGGGAACCCCCGGATACTTGGGGCGAAATTTGTATGTCAAGTTCGTATCCTACTCTTAAATACCTTTCATTTGATACCCATATTGTCCAAATCGGTAAACATGTCCGCCCGGGCGAGTTTTGGGAAGGGGCGTCCCCCCAGGTTCTTGGACCCAAAAATTTTATACCAATTACCGCACTCCATTCCCAAAAATACCTTTCACTTGATTTCCATATTTCGATGGTCGGTAAATTTGTCCAGTATTCGGCTATTGTTTTGGGGGTCGGGTAGCCACCAAGACACTTGCCCCTAAAAGTAGATATCGGATTTGAGCTCTACTTTCAAATACGTTTTTGCCGTGGTCAATAAATAAGTCCAGTTTGGGGGCTCTTTTGGCGTTGAGGCAAACTATCATAAGGGATGGACTCTCAGAAACTTGGTCCCGCATTTGGATTTAAAATCTTAATCTACTAACAAATACCATTCCATTTGTGTCCCATATTGCCATTGTCAGTATATATGTCCGATTTAGGGGGTGGGGTAGCCACCAAGACACTTGCCCCTAAAAGTAGATATCGGATTTAAGCCCTAGTTTCAAATACGTTTTTGCCGTGGTTAATAAATAAGTCCAGTTTGGGGGCTCTTTTGTCGTTGAGGCAAACTACCATCGCACTGCTCTCTAATTAGTGAGTAGGTGGAAGCATGTTATCTTTTAATGGCAAAGCAGTCCGAAGAGGCCCCTGTACCGCAATTCTGTAACTTATAACGAAAATTGTTTAATTAAATGTTTCGACAAAAAATCGATTTGCGTTAACGATTACGATATGCTCTAATTTCTCGTTATCAGAAATCGTTATCTATTTTTTTTAATTTGGCAACTCTACCCAAAAGCACATGAAGCACTAAGAAAGGAAGTAACAAAAATAATAAAAATAACTCCCTCATTGCCTGAAAATCTTATTTTTTAAACTTAAAAATATCAGAAATCTAAATAAAATGTACACAATTGTTAAGGAAAGGTGTTATCAATGCCCATTTATTTGTATTAAACTTTTGCGGATAGTTTTTATATCCACCACCATAGTATGGTGGTGGATATAAAAGGTGTTACCTACATTCTGTTGGTAACACCTCGAAATATGCGTCTGAGATCCCATAAAGTATATATATTCTTGATCGTCATGACATTTTAAGTCGATCTAGCCATGTCCGTCCGTCCATCCGTCTGTCTGTCGAAAGCAGGCTAACTTTCGAAGGAGTAAAGCTAGCATTTGATATAGCTGCCATATAAACCGATCTTGGGTCTTGAATTCTTGAGCCTCTAGAGGGCGCAACTCTCGTCCGATTTGACTGAAATTTTGCACGTCGTGTTTCAGTATCACTCCCAACAACTGTGTTAAGTATGGTGTAAATCGGTACATAATCAGATACAGCTGCCATATAAACCGATCTTGGATCTTGACTTCTTTAGCCTCCAGAGGGCGCAACTCTCGTCCGATTTGACAAAAATTTTGCATGACGTGTTTTGTTATCACTTCCAAAAACTGTGTTAAGTATGGTGTAAATCGGTATATAATCAAATATAGCTGCCATATAAACCGATCTTGGATCTTGACTTCTTGAGCATCCAGAGGGCGCAATTCTCATGCGATTTGGCTGAAATCTAGCATGACGTGTTTTGTTATGATTTTCAATAAATATGCTAGGTATGGCGCAAATCAGTATATAACCTGATATAGCTGCCATATAAACCGATCTTGGGTCTTGACTTCTTGAGCCTCTAGAGGGCGCAACTCTCGTCCGATTTGACTGAAATTTTGCACGTCGTGTTTCAGTATCACTCCCAACAACTGTGTTAAGTATGGTGTAAATCGGTATATTATCAGATATAGCTGCCATATAAATCGATCTTGGATCTTGACTTCTTGAGCCTTCAGAGGGCGCATTTCTCACCCGATTTGGCTGAAATTTTGCATGAGGTGTTTTGTTATGACTTCCAAGAAATGTGCTAAGTATGGCGCAAATCGGAATATAACCTAATATAGCTGCCATATAAATCGATCTGGGATCTTGACTTCTTGAGCCTCTAGAGGGCGCAATTCTCATTCGATTTGGCAGAATTTTTGTAAAACGGCTTCTTTCATGACTTTTGTTTTTTAATTTGTTTGCCTTAATGATCCATTGGAAAGAAATTGTTAAGCAATATTTGCTTTTAAATATCGATTCAAGTTCTTTTCATGTCCATTGGCATTGCTGTTTAGTATCAATAAGAAATCCTAGAAAATGATGCAACATTTGCCATCAATGATTTCCACTTACATGGGTGGGGCTAGAAGAAATTGTATTGAACAGTTTTCAGACAATTTCCCCTCCCAGAAAAATGCCACATGCCTTTAATTTTCCAATATTTCATTTTTGTTTTTGAGTTGGGTTTCTCTCATTAGTGGGAAAATATTTATCAGCCAAGCAAAGAATTCTTTTTTTGCTGTTTTCCTATCCAAAAACAATTCATTGTGAAGAGCTCTCTATGGGATGGATGGTGGCACCAAGCACATCTGCTTCAATATTTCCCAACAGAGATTTTCGTTTCACCCCAATGCGGGAAAATAGATCATCTTGTGATGCAAATAATTGGTAGAGGAACACTTAAGACTACTCACATGAGGGGGAAATTTTGAATTACTAGATTTTATACCAACGTACTCGAGGAGACATGGCCATAGAAGGAGCTTAGTAAGCAGTTTTCTGTACAAAGCCCACAATGACAATCGCAGGTGTAGATGGCTGACCTTTAAGGCCTTTATTTAAAATAAACTTGAAAATGTTTCTTATAACCCACATTTAATATCTACTTCTTCTAGCCACTACACCACTGCCGTGATACAGGTTAGTTGGTGCATTTGTCTCATTGCTAATCTTTATTTGACCGATATTCTAATCGTGAATGGAGGCAACTCATGTTTGCACTCATGTTTGACACTTGTTTTGCTTGTATTGCATTTTTTAAATGGTTTTTCAAAGAAAGTGATGCATTCTTTAACGAATTTCCGATAAGCAAAGTGAGGCGACACGATTCTTGTATGTTATCAAACTTTTGCAATAGCAGACACCTGCACATTGAAATTTTTACCTTCAAGCTTTTTATTATTTTGTTAAAAGCAAAATATGATTGCTCACAAATGCTGTTTACGTTCACCGGGTAATGCCCAAAATGAGTGGCCACAGATAAGTCATTGCGTAGACTCAAAAATAGTGGGAATTTCATAACAGAGTTCACTGAATTTCTCATAATTCATCCTTAGACACTTCTTTAAGCATTCGAAAATGGAACGAAGGAAAATTGTTAAAAATTTACCATTGGCTCAGTTGTTGGGAGTCATAACAGAACACTATGTGCAAAATTTCAGCCAAATCGGGTGAAAATTGAGGCTTCCAGAGGCTCGGGAAGTAAAATCGGGAGATCGGTTTATATGGGAGCTATATCATGTTCTCGACCGATTTAGACCGTACTTGGCTCCGTTGTTGGGAGTCATATCGGAACACTACATGCAAAATTTCAGCCAAATCGGACAAAGATTAAGGCTTCCAGGGGCCCTAGAAGTCAAATCGGGAGATGGGTTTATATGGGAGCTATATCATGTTCATGACCGATTTAGACCGTACTTGACATATTTGTTGGGAGCCATATCAGAATACTATGTTCAAAATTTCAGCCAAATTGGATGACAATTAAGGCTTCTAGGGGCTCAGGAAGTCAAATCGGGAGATCGGTTTATATGGGAGCTATATCATGTTCTTGACCGATTTGAACCGTACTTGGCACAGTTGTTGGAAGTCATAACAGAATACTATGTGCAAAATTTCAGCCAAATCGGGTGAAAATTGAGGCTTCCAGTGGCTCAGGAAGATCGGTTTATATGGGAGCTATATCTGGTTATAGACCGATTTGGACCGTACTTGGCACAGCTGTTGGGAGTCATATCAAATTTTCTACAGAAATAAAATTTTGACAAAATTTTCCATAAAAATAAAATTTTGAAAAAAATTTCTATAGAAATAAAATTTTGACCAAATTTTCTATAGAAATAAAATTTTGACCAAATTTTCTGTAGACAAAATTTTCTATAGAAATAAAATTTTGACAATATTTTTTAAAGAAATAAAGTTTTGACAAAGTTTTTCATAAAAATAAGTTTTTTGACCAAATTTTCTAATGAAATAAAATTTTGACAAATTTTTCTATAGAAATAAATTTTTGACAAAATTTTCTACAGAAATAAAATTTTGACAAAATTTTCTGAAGACCCCAAAACCCCTTCAAATAGGCATATTTGACTATAATGACAATATGGGACTCGAATGAAAGATATTTGGGAGTAGATTACTAATATGGTCAGGAAGGAGGAATCGGCTAAATAATTTGTTGATATGGAAAGGGGACGGACCCTCCCCAGTTACCGCAAAAACACCACCCACAATCAAGGTTGACCGATATGAACAATATGGGTATCAAATGAAAGGTAATGGAGAGTAGAATACGAATATGGTACTAAAGTTTGGGCCCTAGGAACCCGGGAGCCACTCCAACCCCAAAAGTTCCTTAAACAGACATATTGGACGTTCAACTCAAATGAAAGGTATTCGGGAGAAGATTACGAATATAACAAAACAAAACATGTCTAAGTATTTGCGGGTAGCCCAACCCCCAAAAAGCACCTCAAATTGAAATTTTACTCGATCATATATATATGAGACTACAAATAAAAGGTATTTGGGAGCAGATAACGAATATGAAATTCAACTTTGTGTGTAAGAATCTAGATGGTGCTTTACTGCTGGATCCTTCCCCTTACCTTAATTTCCAAAAACACCAGATCTCGGAGATGTGTATCAACATCTGTGGTGGGGTGCCTAAGAGGGCCGCCCAACCCATTCTCCACTTGGGGTCGGATATCGGAAGCAAAATCGGTTAATAAAGGTGTTTTTTATAAGCTTAAGGCTCTAAATCGGGAGATAGGACTATATGGCAGCCATAAGCGAAGAACGGCCTCTGAGGTTTAGGCTGAGCACCCCCCAGATTTGAAAATTTCATTATTTTCGATAAAATTTGGTAAGCTACATACAAATATGGTCCGATTTGACCCGTTTAAGAACTTAACCTGCCTGTTCGGATTAGGTTTTGGTCGGGTTTGGTAGGATTTTTCTTAAATTTTGGTAGGATATAATTTTCCTGAATGGCAACACTGATTTCATCGTGTTGCAAATGGAAGGACTAAATGAATACACTCCCCATCCTATGGTGGTGGGTTTAAAAAGAACAGCAACAAAAAGTCACCCCCCAATCCCATACCTCCTCAGGAGTAAATTAACAATTTCAACTTCATTGACAAACAGGCAGCTACAGCTACTTATTTTAACAAATTGCAATTGAGACCTTGTATTTAATTAAGACCCGGTCAAATGAGCCATCATTATTCACTTCCATGCAAGAAGAACGTACAGAAATATAAAACAACAACACAAAATGAACAAAATTATGCACAACAACAACAACAACAACCGCCACATCAACAAAAAGTGAATTAGCGAACGCACAACATGCGAATGGCATGAAAAACTTGTCCTACTTTGTGAAAGCCACACTCACCGTGCTGTGCTCATAAATATGCATTAAAGAGCAGATGAAAACCCAACCACCACCAACAACAACAACAACAAGTCAAGATGAAAATATGACAACGATTCTCCAAACAGCAGCGAAAGCATTAATTAAAGCAACAGCCTCGCATCCAGAGTGAGGCGTGCCACCATCTCGAATGTCGAAACTCGTAGAGAAGTGCAACCAACATTGGATTAATTTTTTTTTGCTGTTTTTATGAGAATATGTCAATGATGAGGATGATCAAGATGCCAGTGATGATGCTGATGATGTCGCTGATGTGGTGATTTTTTTATTGAAGGTGATGCTGCAGATGACTTTGGTTATGATGCTGTCAATGATGTTGTCGTTGAATTCAATTTTAAAATTCATACATTTTTCTTGAAAACTTGAAAACAGAAAAATCATTAAGTCGCCCAATATATTGGGTTGCCCAAAAAGTAATTGCGGATTTTTTAAAAGAAAGTAAATGCATTTTTAATAAAACTTACAATAAACTTTAATCAAATATACTTTTTTTACACTTTTTTTCTAAAGCAAGCTAAAAGTAACAGCTGATAACTGACAGAAGAAAGAATGCAATTACAGAGTCACAAGCTGTGTAAAAATTTGTCAACGCCGACTATATGAAAAATCCGCAATTACTTTTTGGGCAAACCAATACATTGTCAAGGTATATATGAAACCCAATCCCAATTTCGAGTGTTTTAGCTCAATTCGCAAAGAAAGTACCTAAAATTACGGTTTTTAATTATCTTCTGGTCACCAAATATGTATAGTCATGGTGTACTTGTATCCCAATTTTGAGAACTTTATCTCACTCCGTTCAGAAATTATTATTTTGTATGTTTGAGTACCTAAATATCAAAAAAAAAAATCTTGTAGTTGCCCAACATATTCTTTCAAAGCACCAATTACACCGCAATTAGTACGTTTTCTACAATGAAATGTTGTGATTTAGTCAATAATGCAACAATGTTCGTAAATTGCTTAATTTTAGCAGTCCCCGTGCGCTGTAGGCAAATATAAGCTATTTCGTACTATTTTGTACCAATTTTGAATGAATCATTTCGCCACCCTTTATATATTTTCTTTTTGTACCTACATGCCAAATTCCAGACCTCTAGATTCATCTGCAAAAAAAGTACCAAATAGTACAGAAATGTACGAATTGTGGATAGATTATTTAGTCACCCATCATATTTGTCCTAGTTGTACCTGCATGTCAAATTCCACACCTCTAGTACCATCCGTAAAGAAATTACCAAGTGGTACCAATTTTGGTACCAAAATGTATGCATTTTTAATAGATCACAAAGTCACCAATAATATATTTTTTGTGCTACCTACATGCCAAATTTCAGACCTCTAGCTCCATCTATGAAGAAAGTACAAAATGGTACCAATTTTGGTACCAAAATGACCTAATTTTGAATTGATCATTTAGTCATCCATCATTTATTTCTTAGTTATACCTACAGGCCAAATTCCGGACTTCTAGCTCAATCTATGAAGAAAGTACAAAATGGTACCAATTTTGGTACTAAAATGTCCTAATTTTGAATTGATCATTAAGTCATTCATAATTTATTTCTTAGTTGTACCTACATGCCAAATTCCGGACTTCTAGCTCCATCTATGAAGAAAGTACAAAATGGTACCAATTTTGGTACCAAAATGTCAGAATTTTGAATTTATCATTAAGTCATCCATCATTTATTTCTTCGTTATACCTACAGGCTAAATTCCGGACTTCTAGCTCAATCTATGAAGAAAGTACAAAATGGTACCAATTTTGGTACCAAAATGTCCTAATTTTGAATTTATCATTAAGTCATCCATCATTTATTTCTTATTTGTACCTACATACCAAATTCCGGAAAAATATAATCGTCCATCATTTATATATAAGTTCTACCTACGTGCCACATTTCAGACCTCTGGTTCTATCTGCACAGAAAGTACCAAATGGTACCAATTTTGGTACCCAAATGTAAAAATGTAAAAGGATCATATTATATTTATCAAATTTCAGACCTCTAGTTCCATTTGTGAGGAGAGCACTAAATGGTACCACTTTTGGTACTAAAATGTACGAATTTTGAGTAGGTCATTTGGTCACCCATCATTTATACCCTACTTGTACCTACATGCCTAGTTTCAGACTTTTAGCTCCATCTGTGTAGAAAGTACAAAATGTTATCGAAATGTACGTATTGCGAATAGATCATAAGGTCACCCACCATATCTTTTCTAGTTGTACCTACATTCCAAATTTCATACCTTTAGCTCTATCTATGAAGAAGGTACAAAATGGTACCAAATTTGGTGCCAAAATGTAAAAATTTTAAATAGATCATTTTGCCATCCAGTTGTACCTACATGCCAAGTTTCAGACCTTTAGCTCCATCTATGTACAAAGTACAAAATGGTACCAATTTTGGTGCCAAAATGTACAAATTTTAAATAGATAAATTTGTCATCCAGTTGTACCTACATGCCAAGTTTCAGACCTTTAGCTCCATCTATGTACAAAGTACAAAATGGTACCAATTTTGGTGCCAAAATGTAAAAATTTTAAATAGATCATTTCGTCATCCATCATTAATTTCCAAGTTGTACCTACATGGCAAATTTTGGACCTCTAGCTCCATCAATTCAGAAAGTAAAAATTTTGGTACCGAAATGTTCGAATTGTGAAAAAATCATTTAGTCACCCACCATATTTTTCCTAGTTGTACCTACATGCCAAATTGCTCAATTTGCACAGAAAGTACCAAATGGCACCAATATTTGTACCCAAATGTACGAATTGTAAAAAGATCACAGTCACCCATCATAGTTTTTTAATTCCTAAATTTTAGACCTCTAGCTCCATCTATAAAAAAAATTACCAAATGGTACCAATTTTAGTACCAAAAAGTACGAATTGTGATAAGATCATTAAGTCACCCTCTAGCTCCATTTGTATAGAAAGTACCCAATGGTACCAATTTTGGTACTAAACGAACGTTTTCTCCGGTTACCAGTACTTATTTCCCCTTACTGTTTTTCACCGTTATCGTTTGGCGCCAGATGTCTTTTAAGTCAAATTTCAAAATTCTAGCTCCATCCATCCGCCCATTTCGTACCTTTTTGGTACTTTTTAGTACATAACTGTACAAATTTACAAAAACTCTTATAGCCACCAACTAAGTTAGGTTGCCATAGTGTACTTAAATTTCAAAATTCAGCGTACTCTCCCACTTCCGGTACCATTTTGCGAAATTTTTTTAACAAACCTTATTTTCTCCGGACGTTTTTTAATTTGAGCCCAAGAACATAATTCTAGTACTTTCCATTCGAGCTGGGTAAAAAGTACCATTTCGTACTTTTTGGTACTTTTTAGTACCTAAATGAACGAATATCACCAAATCTAGCCTTATCCTGTGCCTATGACCCAAGACCAACATTCGTTCAAAATTTAATGATTCTAGCTTTAGCCGTTAGAGCTGGGCGTTGTTCAGTCAGTCCGGCAGCAATCAGTCAGTCATATATATTTGACAAAATTTAATTTAATAAAAATATTTTCAAAAATTTATTTTTCTTAAAAAATTTATTTCTATAAAATATTTTGGTTTAGAAAAGGTGTTGGTTTTGACGGCAGCTGCTAATGTTGCTCAGTGGAAATATCATGTTTTTCATCACTTTCAAAATTTCCAGTATGATACTAAACATTTGCCTTAAGCGATTTTGCAACATCAGCGATAGTGACAGCAACTGCAACGGAAGCCTGATCAGCAGCAGTAGCATAGAAAATTAAGTGAATAAAAACCAGCTACCAAATCATCATCATTACACACCGTCTGTTTTCTTCATTTATTGAATATTAACGAGAGCTTTGATGGAGTGTTTTGCGCTTCAATGACAATGGCGAAAACATGCAAGACAACAACAACAACAATAGGTTGAGACAACAACACCGGACTGAGGATAACAAGACTGACAATGGCGTGCGGAGATTTTTTGGTTGTAAGAGAGGGAGTGTGGGAAAGAGAGAGAGAGAGGGATAGCTTAGCTGTAATAATGTTTTTATATGATGATTTTGCATTATTTTTCTAAGCCAGCGAATGGCATATTCCCATGGATGCCCGAAACCCAAACCTGCGTCACCTATTCTATGCATCCATCACCTACTTTCATTCGATTTACAGATGCACTGATTTGACACACAGCACATGTTAACCATCAATAAAATCACAACTCAATAATGATGTAGATACACACACACACACATTCACAAAAACACAGCAACATAAATGCATGCAAGCACACACCAATAATCCAAAGTTTATGGCAATGGGATAGGGTGCAACAAAAATTGAGAAGCATTTTGGAAAACGAAAGGAATTTTTGAAGTTATTTTTTCCAAAAGGGAAGGGGAGCGAGCTAATCTGACCAGAAAATGAAGGATTTTACTGATAATAAATTCAATGACATGGCAACATAAAGAAATAAAATCTTTATTAGGTTAAACTAACGATTACGCTTTAATGCAGAGAGCGCCATCTAGGTATATTTATTCGGATACTATACGAACTATGTTAATATGATATTCTTTCAACTTAAGGTGGGTATTAAGTTCAATTTTCATACAGAAAATCTATTAACAAAAAATCTGTGAAAAAAAAATCTTTTTCATATGCGGTACTAGGTCAATCTCAGAGTGGACATTTGACATTCACTAAAAGCGTGGACGAGCGCGTTTTTCAATTAGGGCCAACATGATAAAAAAACAAGGCAGTTTCGTTCATTGTCTTTTAAATAAATAAAAATTGTTAGCAAACATAGCACTCCCACTTTTATTTTTTGCGATAACACTATGCAAACAACGCAATTTACCAAAATAATGCTAGTGATAAAACATATGATGGCAGTGTTGCCTATATGTTTTTATTCCAAAAAACGCTTTTTGAGGAAACAATGTCTTGTGAAATCTTTCGGCGATCTTAATATCTACCTTTAACCAAATTGGGAATCATAAAGGTAATATCTTCAAAGCAGAGAATTTTCATCTTTTGTAGTTGGGGCTTTAGACACCGGGATAAAGGTCTTTAAGCAGATGGATATAGGGGAATCATAATAAGTGAATGTGATAACATAACCACTGATATGTCAAAAAAAAGCAATGTGGCCATGAACATTCCATTTAGGAACAGGGGCAAACTTCTCACATATCAATTAATGCTGTCAGTTTATATGAGGGCTATATTTGCTTAAAGACCGATTCGGATCATACTTGGCATAGATGTTGGAATTCATAACTCAAGTTTTTGTTCCAAATTTCAGCCAAATCGAATGAAAATTGAAACTGCTAAGGGTTCAATCCGGAGATTGGTTTATATGGGGGCTATATCTGTTTATGGACCGATTCGGATCATACTTGGCATGTATGTTGGAAGTCATAACTCAAGACGTGGTTCCAAATTTTAGCCACATCGGATGAAAATTGGGACTTCTATGGTCTCAAGAAGTCGAATCCGGGGATCGGTTTATATGTCGGCTATATCTGCTTAAAGACCGATTCGGATCATACTTGGCATTGATGATGGAAGTGATAACTCAAATCTTAGTTTCAAATTTCAGCCAAATCGGATGAAAATTTACTCTTCTATGGGCTGAAGAAATCAAATCCGGGGATCGGTTTATATGGGGGCTATATTTGTTTATAAACCGATTCGGATCATATTTGGCATTGATGATGGAAGTGATAACTCAAATCTTAGTTTCAAATTTCAGCCAAATCGGATGAAAATTTAGGCTTCTAAGGGCTCAAGAAGTCAAATCCGGTGATCGGTTTATATGGGGGCTATATCTGTTTAGGAACCGATTCGGATCATACTTGGCATGGATGTTGAAAGTCATAACTCAAGCCTTCATTCCAAATTTCAGCCAAATCGGATGAAAATTGAGACTTCTATGGGCTAAGAAGTCAAATCCGGGAATCGGTTTATACGGGTGCTATATCTATTTATGGACCGATTCGGATTTTACATAGCATGGATGTTGGGAGTCATAATTCAAGTCTTTGTTCCAAATTTTAGCCACATCGGATGAAAATTGAGACTTCTAAGGGCTAAAGAAGTCAAATCCGGGGATCGGTTTATATGGGGGCTATATCTCTTTATGAACCGATTCGGATCATACTTGGCATGGATGTTGAAAGTCATAACTCAAGTATATATTCCAAATTCTAGCCAAATCGGATGAAAATTGAGACTTCTAAGGGCTAAAGAAGTCAAATCCGGGGATCGGTTTTTATGGGGGCTATATCCAAATCTGAACCGATATGGCCCATTTGCAATCCCTAATGACCTACATCAGTGATAAGTACCTGTGCAAAATTTTAACCGGCTAGCTTTACGCGTTCAACCGCTATCGGTATTTTGAAAGACGGACATAGATTGACTTAGAATTTCGAGACCACCCAGACAATCCATTATGGGGTCGTAGATCAACATTTTGAGGTGCAGATGTAGATTGCAGCCGCATATTCCACTCGACTAACCAAACAAGCACTCCTTGTGTCGATGATATAATGGATCAGTGGCAAACTATTGCCCACTCCATGGAAAATGCCGCGAAATCCGTACTTGGGTACCGAAAGCCTTCTTCAAGAAACCCATGGTACGACCATGAGTGTCGAACTGCTACTGAAGCCAAGAATGCAGCATTTAGAGCAACCATGCAATCAGTAGCAACGGGCCAGATAAAGGAGAGGTTTCGTGAGAAAAGGTGAGAGGAGAAACGTCTCTACCGCAGAAAGAAAATGAAAATGGAAAGACACGAGTGTGTGCGAATTGAGATGTACCGGAGTCAGAGAGAGAAGTCTGGAAATTCTACCAAAGAATTAAACATCAAACCTATGGCTTTGATGCAGGCACATCCTCCCGCAGAGACAAAGAAGGAAATCTGGTAACTGACACAGATAGCATGCTGAGAATATGGAAATAACATTTTACCCAACTACTAGTGTCCATCGTTGGCGGCGAAGAGGATACCGCAGAACCAATCCCTGATGATGGTATAGAATGTTGACCTCTTAGACAGCATGAGGTCCAAGTAGCAGTGACCCGACTAAAGAACAACAAGGCAGCAGGAGCCGACGGGTTACCCGCTGAACTATTTAAAGCCGGAGGTGACACGCTGATAAGGCGTATATACCAGTCTATCTGCGCAATCTGGCTAGAAGAACGCATACCCGATGATTGGAACCTCAGCATACTATGTTCCGTTCGCAAGAAAGAAGACAAGACGGAATGAGCCAACTACAGAGGAATAAGTCTCCTCCCCATCGCATACAAGATACTCTCGAGCGCAATGTGTGAAAGATTAAAACCTAAAATAAATGAGATAAAGTCAATGCGGCTTTAGATCTGGAAAATCCATCCTTGACCAGATTTTCACGCTGCGCCAAATCCTGGCAAGGACCCGAGAAGGACAAATCAACACCTACCCTGTTTTTGTTAACTAAAAGGCCGCCTTCGATACTCCTTTAGGTTCAAAGGTATTTCAAGCCATGTCTGAGTTGGGAATCCCTGCAAAAATTAATAAGACTCTGCAGGATGACACTTGCTGATACGCGTTCCTCCGTAAGAATAGGAAAGAATCTCTCCGAACCATTCAAAACCAAACGAGGTCTCAGACAAGGGGACAGCCTTTCATGTGATCTCTTTAATATCCTGCTGGAGAAGATCATACGACATGCAGATGTGAAAAGATATGGCACTCTAATCACAAGAGAACACATGCTACTCGCTTATGTCGACGACATCGACATCATAGGTCGGTCACCGGAAGTAGTAACTGCAGCCTTTGAAAGAATCGAAAGAGAGTCAGTGAAAATGGGTCTGGCAGTAAATGGAGATGGAGACGAAATGGATAGTTTCAACTCCCACAACGCCTTGTACAAACGAGCAGATAAAGAAAATGAAGAAAGTTGGGAACCATAACTTTGAGATAGTCAGTAAATTTATCTACCTCGGCACCGCCATAACCGAAACGAATGACACCAGTTTTGAGGTTAAGCGAAGAATAATACTGGCAAACGGATGCTACTTTGGATTAAATAAGCAGTTTAGAAACAAGGCCAAATCTCGACAGACGAAGATTACACGATACAAGACACTGATACTAGCCGTGTTGTTATTTGGTTCTGAGGCATGGGTACTTGGTTGTGAACGTAGATGAAGCAGTGCTTGGAGTATTTGAGAGAAAAATACTTCGTAAAATATATGGAACAGTTTGCGTTAATGGAGAATATAGGCGACGTATGAACCACGAGCTGTATGAGTTGAGTATGACGACAATAGCATACAACGGCTGCGTTGGCTAGGTCATGTTTTTCAGAATGGATGAAGAAGCTCCAGCAAAGAAGTCTTTTGAAGGCAAACACGGTGGTACACGCAAACCGGGAAGACCAAAAGCCCAATGGAAAAATCACATGGTGGGAGACACCTCGAAACTTGGTGTCAAAGATTTTAGAATGAGCGCAGAAGATCGAGGGGCTTGGAAAGCTATTCTACGTTCGGCTAGTGGAACATATGTTCTGTCATAGTCAATAAAAAAAACAAGTAAAAGCGTGCTAAGTTCGGCCGGGCCGAATCTTATATACCCTCCACCATGGATCGCATTTGTCGAGTTCTTTTTCGGGCATCTCTTCTTTGGGAAAAAAGGATATAAGAAAAGATTTCCTCTGCTATTCGAGCGATATCAAGATATGGTCCGGTTTGGACCACAATTAAATTATATGTTGGAGTCCTGTGTAAAATGTCAGCGAATTCGAATAAGAATTGCGGCCTTTGGGGGCTCAAGAAGTAAAATAGAGAAATAGATTTATATGGGAGCTGTATCGGGCTATAGACCGATTCAGACCATAATAAACACGTATGTTAATGGTCATGAGAGAATCCGTCGTACAAAACTTCAGGCAAATCGGATAAGAATTGCGCCCTCTAGAGGCTCAAGAAGTCAAGACCCAAGATCCGTTTATATGGCAGCTATATCAGGTTATGGACCGATTTGAACCATTCTTGGCATAACTGTTGGATATCATGACAAAACACGTCGTGCGAAATTTCATTCAAATCGGATAAGAATTGCGCCCTCTAGAGGCTCAAGAAGTCAAGATCCAAGATCCGTTTATATGACAGCTATATGAGATTATGGATCGATTTGAACCATACTTGGCACAGTTGTTGAATATCATAACAAAACACGTAGTGCCAAAATTCATTCAAATCGGATAAGAATTGCGCCCTCTAGAGGCTCAAGAAGTCAAGACTCAAAATCCGTTTATATGACAGCTATATCAAAACATGGACCGATATGGCCCATTTACAATACCAACCGACCTACACTAATAAGAAGTATTTGTGCAAAATTTCCAGCGGCTAGCTTTACTTCTTCGGAAGTTTTATGGGGTCTCAGACGAATATTTCGAGTAGTTACAAACAGAATGACGAAATTAGTATACCCCCCCCCATCTTATGGTGGAGGGTATAAAAATCCGTTGAGGAGAAAATGTTTTAACCTTTCCGCGTTGCTTTTGTGGAATTTGTGTGCAGAGTTGCATTTTTGCACAATAATTCAAAGTGTTTTATATGCACTTGAGTACTAAAGGTACAGTTACTTTTGTCATACCCTTTCCGCATGTATGTTGGTATTGGTTCTATCATTAAAACACCATTGATGTTCACCAACCAAAATAAGCACAAAGCACGACAAGCAACAACAGTTGTTCCATGTAACATCAGCATAAAAATTGCATCTTAATTTTTTTTTTTTTTGATTATTTTTCTTGATTCGATTAATCGGCCAGCAAAGTCAGCGTTGTCCACATGGATATAACAAGGCAGTGCATGCATAGATGGTTGTCTATGATGCTGCTGCCGATTATGATGATGATGATGATGATGACGACGATGATGCATCGCTGTATGGCAAAGTTGTATGGCAGACCAATAGATGAGTGAGTGAGTGAATGGTTGACTGCATTGCTGAACATTTGGCCAAGTTGACTTTCCGGGCTGGAGATACTACAGAAAAAACCAACTTTTTATAGCACAAAATTACATCGAATCACTGACAACATTGGCATCAGCAATCATCTACCATGCTGACGAGCAGGCAGGCAGGCGAGCAGTCAGTCAGGCCATTACCAGCAGCCAACAATGTTTTGCAAATTAGTTATTGATGATAATTGTGGCATGTCATGGTGACCGACCGGCCATTATCTTCATCATCATCATCATCTAGACGACGCACAGTGGGAGAAAATCGAAACAAAAACTAGTAAAAAAATATGACGTGTGAGAACGGGTAGAGATATCTCATTGAAATGGTTTCGAATTGAAAACAAGTAAAAAGGCGTTAAGTTCGGCCGGGCCGAACTTTGGATACCCACCACCTCGGGTACATATGTAATCCACCTTTCATCAAAATTCGGTGAAAATTTTATACCTTACGTCCCATATCAGTTATATCCAAATATGTTCCGATTTGGACCAAATACTAATAAGTACATTAGCTATATCTAAAAATAAACCGATCTGAACTATATACGACACGGATGTCGAAAAGCCTAACATAAGTTCTTGTGCCAAATTTCAAATCGGATTATAAATGCGCCTTTTATGGGGCCAAGACATTAAATCGAGATATCGGTCTACATGACAGCTATATCCAAATCGGGACCGATTTGAGCCAAGTTCCATAAAAATATGGGCCCAAAACCTTAAGTCGAGAGATCGGTCTATATGGCAGCTATATTCAAATCTGGACCGATCTGGGCAAAATTAAGGAAGGACGTCGATGAACCTAACCAAACTCACTGTCTTTAATTTCAGCGGAATCGGACAATAAATGCGTCTTTTATGGCCCCAAAACCTAAAACCTAGATATCGGTCTATATGGCAGCTATATCTAAATCTGGACCAATCTGTGCGATATAGCAGAAGTATGTCAAGGGTCCCAATTTTCGGCGTCATCGGACAATAAATGAGCATTTTATGGGCCCAAAACCATAAATCAAGAAATCAGTCTATATGACAGCTATATCCAAATCTGACAATAAATGTGCCTTTTATGGGACTAGCACCATAAATCGGAGGATCGGCCTATATGGCAGCTATATCCAAATCTGGACCTATCTGAGCCAAATTAACGATGAATGTCGATGGGCCTTACACAACTCATTGTCCCAAATTTCAGCGAAATCGGATAAAAAATGTAGCTTTTATGGGCCTTAGACCCTAAATCGGCGGATCGGTCTATATGGCAGCTATATCCAAATCTAGACCGATCTGAGCCAAATTGACGAAGGATGTCGAAGGGCCTAACACAACTCACTGCCCCAAATTTCAGCAAAATCGGATAATAAATGTGGCTTTTTTGGACCTAAGACCCTAAATCGGCGGATCGGTCTATATGGGGGCTATATCAAGATATAGTCCGATATAGCCCATCTTCGAACTTAACCTGCTTATGGACAAAAAAAGAATCTGTGCAAAATTTCAGCTCAATATCTCTATTTTTAAAGACTGTAGCGTGATTTCAACAGACAGACGGACGGACATGTCTAGATCGTCTTAAATTTTTACGCTGATCAAGAATATATATACTTTATAGGGTCGGAAATGGATATTTCGATGTGTTGCAAACGGAATGACAAAATGAATATACCCCCATCCTTCGGTGGTGGGTATAAAAATTCAAAGAAAAAAAAATAACAATAAAATGTTCTAAAAAAATTAAAGTCGAATATCTCCCAAACCAGTGAAGATATTGTAGGTCTCAAGCGGACTTTTTTGTAGGGATTTTCGAGCACTATCCAGTAAAACAAATTTTGAAAATCAGATAATAAATGAAGATTTGGCAGGCCGAACAAATTTTGGAAATACCGAGGTGACCAACTTTAGGGGCCTGCCAAAAGACGCTCAAGGTACAACCTAGGGCCTTGAAATTATGCGCACAATCTCGTTAATATCTCAGCTCCAACTATTTTAAAAATTAATTTCAAAGAGATATCCCTACCCATTCTCACACATCATATTATTTACTGTTTTTTTTTTTTCAATTTTCTCCCACTGTGCGACAATAGTTTAAATGCTTCGCCACATCGCTTGTTTTCAATTTTCTCCCACTGTGCGACAATAGTTTAAATGCTTCCCCACATCGCTTAGCATCGCTTTTCAGAGTAATAACAAAGTTGTCATAGGCGAAAACCTTACAACTACAGTACTCACAGTACACGGAGAAAAAAAAACAAAGAAATTGATTTTTATCATAAAAGTAAAGGGTGATTTTTTAGCTATTATCTTTTTGGCAAACACTGATTTATACAGCTCACTCACGTTTCGTGTTTTGTTTCACCGTCAAACATCTTCAGTTTGGTCGATAATTTAACCATGAATCGTCTTTCAAACGAACAACGCTTAAGAATTTTTGAATTTTATCATAAAAATGCGTGCTCTGTTAGGAAAGTTCATCGCGAGCTGCTTCCATTGAGCGACGAAGCTCTTTTTGGCTCATTGGGTACGTAAATAAGCAGAATTGTCGATTTTGGAGTAAAGATCAGCCAGAAGCATTGCAAGAGCTACCACTGCATCCAGAAAAAGTCACAGTTTGGTGCGGTTTATGGGCTGGTGGCTTCATTGGACCGTACTTCTTCATAGATAAAGCGAATCGTAACATAACTGTGAATGATGGGCGCTATCGTGAGATGATATCCAAACTTTTTTTTTGCCCAAAATGCAAGAGCTTGACTTGCATGACATGTGGTTTCAACAAGACGGTGCCACATGCCACACAGCACGCGTAACAATGGACTTATTGAGAGGCGAGTTTGGTAAACATTTTAGTTCACGTTCGGGATCAGTCAATTGGCCACCTAGATCGTTCGATTTAACGCCTTTAGACTATTTTATGCCTATATAGACAAGCCGGCTTCAATTGACGCATTGGTAAGCAACATTGAAACATTTATTCGTGAGATTGTCACGTACCCCCATAGGAGGTCGCTCCACCTTTTCTCTGGAGTGGCAATTGTAGTGGTCACATTTATATGTGGAGGTAACATATGGTGGTAGCGCAGGGTTGTATTTTCGAGTTGCCATAAAAAAACGTGACTGTTCAAAACCAGATGTCGCTCTACTCCAATCAGACATAGGGTGACACGCTACAAGATATCCGCCCGAAATGTTGGAAAGAGTATGCCAAAACTGAATAGACTGTTTGAGGTGCAGTTACGGTAAACATGTGCAGGAAATAATCTTCAAACATTAAATTATATGGACCGTATTATCGATTCAAATAAAGATTTCATGAATTTTGTGTGTGTTTTTTTTTGAAAAATTTCCTATAGCTCTTAAAAAAATCACCCTTTAGAAGCGCCCTCTAGAGGGATATTGAGTTAAATCATAAAAGAGAGAGTGAAGAGATATTCTGATAAGTTTTACCTTCCTCAAAACTCAGGATTTATGAGGACAGTATGGCAACCAATGATTCCACCAGCGTACAAACCACACCAAACAATGCATTTTTCGGGATGCATGGGCAGTTCTTGAACGGCTTCTGGTTGCTCTTCACTCCAAATGCGGCAATTTTGCTTATTTACGTAGCCATTCAACCAGAAATGAGCCTCCTCGCTGAACAAAATTTGTCAAAATTTGAACACATTTCGAACCGAACACTGATTTTGGTAATAAAATTCAATGATTTGCAAGCGTTGCTCGTTAGTAAGTCTATTCATGATGAAATGTCAAAGCATACTGAGCATCTTTCTCTTTGACACCATGTCTGAAATCCCACGTGATCTGTCAAATACTAATGCATGAAAATCCTAACCTCAAAAAAATCACCCTTTATAAAGGCTTTGTCCGTCTATCCTTTGCAATAACGCTGCAGAATAAAGCTATAAAACTGTTTGACCAAAAATTTCTTCTATCTTTTTTTATAATTTTTTTTTTTTTTCAGTGTATCATGCCATCATAGGGGCAGCTTGTTTGGCAAATTAATTGTGCATTCAGGCAAGTATCATGGCATGTGCAACAAGACCCCACCACTAGGTCTGTCCGTCCTTCCTTCACTCCTCTGCTGCATTAGAAAGTCTTTGCAGAACCTGGTCATATGGGGAGTGAGCGGGGAACTGGGGAACCTCACTTCAAACATGCATGTGACGTGTTCGATGGTGTGAGCGATTACTCTGGGGGTACCCGCTCCCAAAGTGTTTAATGGCTTTTTACACACGTTTTACACAAAAGAAAAGTGAGCAATCATGATTTTGGTGAATTGGAATCTTTACATAAAGTGAAATTCAATAATGAACGAAAAAAGAGGGAAAATGAAAAACGGGTCACCATAGCCATCATCATAGCCATCACCATAGCCATCACCATGTAGCCATCATAAAACTGACTTTGCCACACATTAACTATGCGAGGCATATCGCCCAGATATAATCATCATATTTTTTTGTACTACTTTTTTTTGTTAAGGCATTTTTCTTGAAAATTGAAAGGTGTCAAAGTTATTTGTGAGGTGGTCAAATGAAGTGTGCTATGTTTTATTTATGCTAATCTGTAATAAAGTTTAGCCGCATGCATCCAGGTCCAACATTCATTTACAGTTTTCGTGGCTTTAGCTGGCTAGAGCTGTCTATACGCATGAAGGAATGAAGTAAGACATTGATTGGTTAAACGAACTTGGCCACACAAAAACTGGAAATTCTTGTGGAATTTTTGCATCCTCATAAGGGAGGCCACCGTAGCGCAGAGGTTAGTAGGTCCGCCTATGACGCTGAACACCTGGCTAACGAATCCTGGCGAGACCATCAGAAAAAAATTTTCAGCGGTGGTTTCCCCCTCCTAATGCTGGCAACATTTGTGAGGTACTATGCCATGTAAAACTTCTCTTCAAATATTGGGTTGCCCAAAAAGTAATTGCGGATTTTTCATATAGTCGGCGTTGACAAATTTTTTCACAGCTTGTGACTCTGTAATTGCATTCTTTCTTCTGTCAGTTATCAACTGTTACTTTTAGCTTGCTTTAGAAAAAAGTGTAAAAAAAGTATATTTGATTAAACTTCATTCTAAGTTTTATTAAAAATGCATTTACTTTCTTTTAAAAAATCCGCAATTACTTTTTGGGCAACCCATAGATGTCGCACTGAAGCACGCCGTTCGGACTCGGCTATAAAAAGGAGGCCCCTCATTATTGAGCTTAAACTTGAATCGGACTGCCCTCATTGATATGTGAGAAGTTTGCCCTTGTTCCTTAGTGGATTGTCCATGGGCAAAATTTGCCATTTGCATAAGCCTCCAAGCGAAACTGCGAGCATTTGTACATTTTTCCAAAAAAGAAGTCATTTTTACCCAAAAAAAAATATGGTGAAAAAATTTTATTTTCTTTATAAAATTTGAAAAAAAACCCTTTTAACAATTTTTGTATGATTTTAATTTTTAAATAAAAAAAAAATTTAAAAAAATCTAATTTTGAGTGATGATTGAATTTTTGGATAGTCTTTGCAATTTCATCATCTAATGATTCTAAATCTCATTGAACATTTTGAATGATCAATCAATCAATCAATCCATCAATTCAATCAATCATTCATTGAAGACTCAATATTGGCCTCACTTTTTCCTCTCACATATTTGGCACTTGCCTTTAGAGCAGTGGTGAGCACACTAATACAAGCGCACATTATTTTCCCCATAAATGTTGTCGTGTGCGTGTACTGTATAGTGTGAGTGTATAGAGCGATGTGTTTAGAGCGATGGCTATCTCTGGACAATTTCGCAATTTCATTTGAAAATTTCTTAGAAGGCTTAGGGTCTTATGTGGCATTCAATTTTTGCTGTCCAACAAGAATTATGATCAAAGTTGTCCCTATTTTTTGTTTTGTTTGTAGTTGTCGTTGGTTTGTACCACATAACCAAAAAAAAACAGCCTTTAGGGATAAAAGTTTAAAGTAGGAGAATCATGTTTTTGAAAATTTTTTTCTGCTTGCAAACTATCAACTGGAGATTAGAAATGAAGGTGAACTAGTGCCAAGGGCTGCAACAGCTGCTGCTTTTTTGAAAAAAAAAAAAAAAAAAACAAATAAACAAACATTTCATTATGGTTCATACAGAGGCGTAGGGGGAAAAGGGGTATGGAAGGGAAAACCCCCTAAAAAGCAGGTTAACACCTCCTTGGAGAGAAGTTTTACATAGCATAGTAACCCACAAATGTTGCCAGCATTAGGAGGGGAAAACCACCGCTGACATTTTTTTTGATGGTCTCGCCAGGATTCGAACCCAGGCATTCAGCGTCATAGGTGGACATGCTAACCTCTGCGCTACCGTGGCCCCCAGGGATTGAACATTAGTTTAAGAATTCTTGATCTTGACAATTGACCACTAATTAAATAGAGAGTGCTACAGGGGGAAAAACGAAACCACGTTTGATGACCACCAAGATGGTAAATTAGAAGTTAGTATACCGATAACTGGGATGGACCTCCATAAAACTTCTTGAAAACCGAAATGCAATTGGATTGAAAAACAATGATGACAAATGAGAGGAAATTGAACATAGGGCACGAGTTTGAGGATCGACGACAAGTTTGTGTCAACGATTTTGAGGACCGACGCACAGTGGGAGAAAATCAAAAAAACTAGTATTTGAAAAAAATTGAAAATCAGGCAACATACGAAGAATTGGCAGCCCGAACAATTTTTCGAAATGCCGAGACCTGTTAAGAGGCGCCCGGACCACCTAGCGCCTTGAAATATTGTACATTTCAAATTTCAAGGAGTTATTTTAAACTTTTTAATCCCACTTTTCGATTTAATCTCACTGTACGACGGAAAGATTGAGGATTGGCGATAGAATTAAACTAAATTAAGAATCGTAAAGAAATAGAATAAACAAAAATAAAATAAAATAAAATAAAATAAAATAAAATAAAATAAAATAAAATAAAATAAAATAAAATAAAATAAAATAAAATAAAATAAAATAAAATAAAATAAAATAAAATAAAATAAAATAAAATAAAATAAAATAAAATAAAATAAAATAAAATAAAATAGAATAGAATAAAATAAAATAAAATAAAATAAAATAAAATAAAATAAAATAAAATAAAATAAAATAAAATAAAATAAAATAAAATAAAATAAAATAAAATAAAATAAAATAAAATAAAATAAAATAAAATAAAATAAAATAAAATGAAATGGAATGAAATGAAATGAAATGAAATGAAATGGAATGAAATGAAATGAAATGAAATGAAATGAAATGAAATGGAATGAAATGAAATGGAATGAAATAAAATAAAATAAAATAAAATAAAATAAAATAAAATAAAATAAAATAAAATAAAATAAAATAAAATAAAATAAAATAAAATAAAATAAAATAAAATAAAATAAAATAAAATAAAATAAAATAAAATAAAATAAAATAAAATAAAATAAAATAAAATAAAATAAAATAAAATAAAATAAAATAAAATAAAATAAAATAAAATAAAATAAAATAAAATAAAATAAAATAAAATAAAATAAAATAAAATAAAATAAAATAAATAAAATAAAATAAAATAAAATAAAATGAAATAAAATAAAATAAAATAAAATAAAATAAAATAAAATAAAATAAAATAGAATAAAATAAAATAAAATAAAATAAAATAAAATAAAATAAAATAAAATAAAATAAAATAAAATAAAATAAAATGAAATGAAATGAAATGAAATGAAATGAAATGAAATGAAATGAAATAATATGAAATGGAAGGAAAAGAAATTGAAGGAAATGAAATGAAATGAAATAAAATAAAAATACATAAAATAAAATAAAAAAATTTAGTATAATAAAATAAATCAAAGTACTGAAACGATTTTGAGGGTTGAAACAAGTTTAATACTGAAACAAGATTGTGGGCAGAAACAAGTCGGAGACCGAAACAAGTTTGAGAATCGAAACAAGTTTGAGAACCGAAACCGGCATAAACATGGTTGAAGATAAAAACAGGTTTGAGGACAACATTGAGAACAAGATTGAGGACCAAACAAATTTGAGGTCCGAAATAAGTTTCATGACCGAAATAAGTTTGAGGACCGAAACAGGATTGGCGATCTAGTTTGAGAACCGAAACAGGATTGAGGATCAAATAAGTTTGAGGACCGAAGCAAATTTAAAAACCAAAACAAGTTTGAGGACCGATGCGAATTTGAAGATCGAAACAAGTTTAAACCGAAACAAGATTGACGACAGAGACAAGTCAGAGACCGAAACAAGTTTGAAGATCGAAATGAGTTTTGAATAAGTATGAGGACCAAAACAAGTTTGAGTACCAAAACAGGTTTGAGGACCAAAACAATTATGAGTGCTGAAACAAATATGAGGGCCGATACAGGTTTGAGAACTGAAACAGGTTTAAGGACAAAAACGAAGTTGAGGATCGAAACAAGTTTAAGACCGAAATAAGATTGAGCATAGGAACAAGTCGGAGGTTGAAACAATTTTGAGGACCCAAACCCGTTTTATGACCCAAAACCAGTTTGAGAACAGAAACAGGTATGAGGACCGAAACAGCATTGGAGACAGAAACAGGTTTAAGGACTGAAACAGGTTTGAGGATCAAGGAAGTTCGAGGTGCGAAATAAATTTGAGGACTTAAACGAATTTGAGGGCAGACACAAATATGGGAACTATGTGAAATAAGTTTGAGGATGGAAACAAGTTCGAGTACCGAAACAAGTTTGAGGTTTGAAACAAGTTTGAGGATCGAAACAAGTTTGAGGATCGAAACAAGTTTGAGGACATAAACAAGTTTGAGGTCCGATACAGCTTTGAGGAGAAAAACAAATTTGATGGTCGCGACAAGTTTAAGGATCGAAACAAGATTGAGGACGAAAAAAAGTCGGAAACCGAAAAAAGTTTTAAGATCGAAGCAAGTTAGATGACCCAATCAAGTTAAATAACCGAAACAGGTTTGAAGGCCTAAACAACTTTAAGAACCAAAAAAAAGTTTGAAGATCAAAAGCAAGTTTAAGTCATATTTAAGTTCGAAACTAGTTTGAGAATTGAAACAAGTTTTGAAGGCCGTAACAAGTAGGAAGACCTAAACAAGTTTGAGGACTGATACAGATTTGAGGACCAGAGCAAGTATAAGGAACGAAGCAAGTATGAGGACCGAAATAGGTTAAAGAACCGAAACAAATTTTAGAATCGGGACAAGCTTGAGAACCGAAGCAAGATTGAGGACAGAAACAACTAGGAGGTCGAAACAAGCTAGATGACCCAAACAAGCTTGAGAACCGAAACAAATTTAAGGACCTCCTGGTCGAAGTTTGAGAACCCAAAGTCAATTTTAGCACCATAAACAAGTTCAAGGACCGAAACAAGTTTGAGGATCGAAACAAGTTTGAGAACTGAAAACAAGTTTGAGAACTGAAAACAAGTTTAAGGACTGAAAATAAGTTTGAGGACTGAAAACAAGTTTGAGGACTGAAAACAAGTTTGAGAACTGAAAAAAAGTTTGAGGACTGAAAACAAGTTTGAGGACTGAAAACAAGTTTGAGGACTGAAAACTAGTTTGAGGACTGAAAACAAGTTTAAGGACTGAAAACAAGTTTGAGGACTGAAAATAAGTTTGAGGACTGAAATCTTGTTTGGGAATCGAAACAAGTTTGAGAATCGAAACTAGTTTGAGAATCGAAACTAGTTGAGAATCGAAACTAGTTTGAGAATCGAAACTAGTTTGAGGATCGAAGATAGTTTGAGGTTTGAAACAAGTTCGAGGAGCGAAATACGTTTGAGGACCTGAATACGTTAGGGATCCAAACAAGTTTCAGGATCGAAACAAGTTTGGGAACCGAAACAACTTTGAGAACAGAAACTGACAAAAGTTTGAGAACTGAAACTACTTTTGAGAATGAATCGAAATTGGTTTGAGGCTAGAAACAAGTTTGAGGATCAAAATAAGTTTGAGGACCGAAATAATTTTTGGGACAGAAACAAGATTGAGGATCAAAATAAGTTTGAAAAGCAAAATAAGTTTGGGACTGTAATTAGTTTGAGGATCGAAACAAGTTTGATGACCGAAATAAGTTTGAGAACCGAAACAAGATTGAGAACCAACTAAAGTTTGAGTATGAGAACCGACAAATTTTGAGGACCGAAAACGAATCTGAGGATCGAAACTAGTTTGAGACTGGAAATAAGTTTGGGGATCAAAATAAGTTTAAGGACCGAAACCAGGTTTAGGATCAAAATAAGTTTGAGGACCAAAATAAGTTTGGGGACCTAAACAAGATTGAGAACCGACTTCAGTTTGAGTTTAAGAACCAACAAGTTTTAAGGATAGAAAACAAATTTGAGGATAGAAACTAGTTTGAGGTTCGAACTAGTTTGCGGCTCGAAATAAGTTTGAGGATCTAATTAAGTTTGAGGACCGAAATAATTTTGGGGACCGATATAATTCTGAGGGCCAAAACAAGATTTAGTATCAAAATAAGTTTGAGTATCGAAATAAATTTGGGGACCGAAACAAGTTTGAGAATTGAAGCAAGTTAGAGGACTGAAATAAGTTTGAGAACCGAAACAAGATTGAGAATCGACAAAAGTTTGAGGACCGAAAAAGGCGGAACTCCAATTTGAGGATCGGAACTAGTTTGAGGATTGGAACTAGTTTGGAGATCGGAACTAGTTTGAGTATCGGAACTAGTTTGAGGCTCGAAACAAGTTTGAGGATCAACATAATTTTAAAAACCGAAATAAGTTTGAATAGCGAATTAAGTTTGGGGACCGAAACAGGTTTGAGGAGCCAAACAAGTTCGAGAACCGAAACAAGATTGAGGCCCGACAAATGTTTGAGTACCGAAACAACAACTTTTGAGGATGCAAAACGAATCTGAGGATCGAAACTAGATTGGAGATCACAACAAGTTTGAGGCCTGAAACAAGTTTAAAGACCGAAAAGTTTTCTAAAGGCCGAAACAATATTGAGGATAGAAACAAGTAAAAGCGTGCTAAATTCGGCTGGACCAAATCTTATATACCCTCCACCATGGATCGCATTTGTCAAGTCCTTTGGATGGTTTCTCCTTTATAGGCAGAATTTAAAAAAAGGCTAATAACAAGAAATCCCATGGATTTTTTATATACTTGGATAAGAATTACGCCGTTTAGAGGCTCAAGAAGTATATTCAGGAGGTCAGTTTATATGACAGCTATGTCAGGTTTTGAACCGATTAGAACCATATTCGGTAAATCTGTTGGAGGTCAAAGGAAAGGTTTTTGTGCAATATTTTAGCCAAATCGAATAGGAATTGCGCCCTCTAGTGGCTAAAGAAGTATATTCGGGAGCCCTGTTTATATGGGAGCTATATCATGTTTTGGACCGATTTGAACCATATTCGGTACATCTGTTAGAGGTCCAGGAAATATTTTCGAGCAATATTTCAGCCAAATCAGATAAAAATTGCGCCCTCTATAGGCTTAGGAGTATATTCGGGATGTCGGATTATATCGAAGCTATATCAGGTTTTCCATCGGTTGGAACCATACTTGGTACAAAAACTGGGAGTCATAGCAAAAGTCATCGTGCAAAATTCTAGCCAAATCGGAAAAGAATGGCGCCCTCTGGTGGCTTAAGAAGTATTTTCGGTAGATCGGTTTATATGGGAGCTATTTCAGATTTTGGACCGATTAGAACCATATCCGGTACATCTGTTGGAGGATATAGGAAAAGTCATCGTGCAAAATTCTAGCCAAATCGGAAAAGAATGGCGCCCTCTGGTGGCTTAAGAAGTATTTTCGGGAGATAGGTTCATATGGGAGCTATATCAGATTTTCAATCGATTAGAACCATACTTGGTACATCAATTGAAAGTCAGAGGAAAAGTCAACGTACAAAATTTCGGCAAAATTTGATATGTATTGCACCGTTTAGAGGCCCAAGAAGTATATTCGGAGCTCGGTTTCTATGGGAGCTATATCACATTTTAAACCGATTGGAACCATACTTGGTACATCTATTGAGGTTTTGGACCGATTAGAACCATATCCGGTAAATCTGTTTGAGGACATAGGATAGGTTCTCGTGCAATACTTCTGCCAAATCGGTTAAGAATTGTTGGAGGTCATAGGAAAGGTCTTCGCGCAATATTTCAGCCAAATCGGGTAAAAACTGCGCCCTCTATAGGCTTAAGAAGTACATTCGGGAGATCGGTTTATATGGCAACTATATCATCGCCAACGGATGACTCAATCGTCGGAGAGGGATTAAGGCTATATTTTATACGACTTTCCCACAAAAATTAAATTCCCACGACCATGATTCCTTTAGTTTATGCATAGGGAAAGAGAGAGGGAAAATAGATGTTTGTAGAGGGGAGTCTGGTGGCTAAATTTATGTTTTATGGCTAATGGCATTATGGCGTTCCTTGTATGTCTGACCATAAAGCTGGCATGCATTGCATTCCCATAGAGCGCCATGGCATGGTTGTGGTGTTAGTTGCTGCCTAGCCTGGACATGGTGGCGGCTAATCGACGCGGAGGGTTAGTTAGGTAGGTAGGTAGTTAGGTAGGTACATGCATGTTTTCTAGGCCCTCTTGGCTTGTTGTCATTAATTTTGAAAATCTGTATAATAAGAAAATTTAGATCAGAAATCAAAAACTCATTAACCAGACAAAGAGTAGGCAGAAACGGCAGAGCCACAAGAGAAGGGGCTGTGGTGCTTGTTTGTCAGACATGAGCATTTGCACCCTAGGGATTTATTTAATAGAAGTTGTGTTTTGCTTTTTGGTGGCTGACAGCCTTACTGGTCTCGTGATTTCAACGAGTGCAGCAAGTTTATTGAGATCTCCAGTGGCATGGCATAGCGAGTTAGCCTCATGTGTCTGCCGGTCGATTCTGGCCAGTTGTTTCATTTTTGCCTTTATTTATGGCTGGTTAAAACAGAGGGGAGAAAGAGCTCTGCTGTATTGTGTAGGAGCACTAGCACAGATGTCGTTGTTGCTGTTCTTGTTGGTAATTCGTGATGAAACCCCAAGTGAGTGAGTGGTGATGCACTTGGCTTAAAAACATAATTTCCATTGGTTTCCATGCATTGGCGTTAAGAAAATACAACAGCAACCGAAACAACAACAACAACAAAAAAAACTCAGACAACTGACTGAAGCCACCACTCCATGCATGCTCCACAAACTACACATGTACCTAGATTTGGATGGACGAACGCTCTTGGGACGGACTAGACTGGAAGCACTTTTTTAGACAAACAAAACATGTTTGTTTGATATGAAACACACGCCACTCACTCATTCGACGTCAGTGCATGCCAGCCAGCCAGCCAGCCAGCCAGCCAGCCAGCCAGCCAGCCAGCCAGCCAGCCAGCCAGCCAGCCAGCCAGCCAGCCAGCCAGCCAGCCAGCCAGCCAGCCAGCCAGCCAGCCAGCCAGCCAGCCAGCCAGCCAGCCAGCCAGCCAGCCAGCCAGCCAGCCAGCCAGCCAGCCAGCCAGCCAGCCAGCCAGCCAGCCAGCCAGCCAGCCAGCCAGCCAGCCAGCCAGCCAGCCAGCCAGCCAGCCAGCCAGCCAGCCAGCCAGCCAGCCAGCCAGCCAGCCAGCCAGCCAGCCAGCCAGCCAGCCTGCCTTCCTTCCTCATACCAAATTGCATTCATTCACTTTATCTACAGCCTTCAGCCTGCCGTCGTCGCCGCTGTCGCCTTCTTTGTATTCTTCTGGTTATTGTTTTCTAAACAAACAATCGCTGAATTGCAACTAAACGTGGCCGGCAAGATGATGGCCAATGAATAAAATGTGAACAATTTGTTTAAATGCAGCCACGTTTATTTATTTGAGTGTCGGTAGCATTTTTGCGATTAAAAATACAAACTAAAACAACAACAACAACAACAGCAACCTCAAGCATCATGTGAACACGAAACTAGTCAAACAAACAGGCAACTGTAAACAGACCATATGAACAGACCCTATAGCAACAGAGCTAAATGGCCTGGAAAGAAATTAACTTTTACAGATGAGCTACGAATGGGTATTAATGGGCATTAATGGCTAATGTTTAGAAAGGCAAATTTAAGAATAGGACGTTTTCTTGAAATCGAAAAAAGTGAGGATTAAAAATTTGCAAAAGTTTGCAACAAACAAATAAACGTTTGTGGGGAACAAAAATACTTTTGAAAGGAACAAAAGCGTTTGACAGGACCTAGAACCTCTAAACAGAAATGGAAAACATTTGAGATGTCTCAAAAACCTTTAAACAGTAATTTAAAGTTTGACAGGAACAGAAAACAGTAGAGAGAAACAAAAAAGGTGTGTGAGAAACAAAAAACGTTTGTGAGAAACAAAAAACTTAAACATTGACAGGAGCAGAAAACTTTCAAGAGAAGCAAAAAAGGTTTGTGAGAAATAAAAAAAATCGTTTGTGAGAAACAAAAAAGGTTTGTGAGAAACAAAAAAGGTTTGTGAGAATCAAAAAAACGTTTGTAGGAAAAAAACAAGCAAAAGCGTGCCAAGTTCGGCCGGGTCATCTTTTCTGTACCATCCACCATGGATCGCATTTGTCAAGTTCTTTGCCCGTTTATCTCTTTATAGACTAGCAAAGAATAATGGATAATAACTGCTAAGCTATTGGAGCTTTATGAGATTATGGATCGATGCGGACCAAAACTTGGTTTGGATGTTGTAGACCAGAAATACCCGCTATAGGGGCTCAAAAGGTAAAACTGGGAGATAGGTTAATATGGGAGCTATATCAGGTTAAGGACCGATTCAGACCATATTTGGGTCAGGCAAAAAGTCTTTGTATAAAATTTCGAGCAATCGGCTAAGAACTGCAACCTCTAGAGGCTCAAGAAGTAAAACTGGGATACGGTTTATATGGCAACTATATCCGGTTATGAACCGATTTAAAGCATATTTTAAGTTTAGATTTAAGTTTTTACGAATGCAAGTCTCAGAACCGAAAATTAGTTAAAAGAGCTAGAAAGGCAGTTTAAGAAAATTTCAATCCTCAAACTAACTTTCTCGAGAACCAAAAACAAGTTTGAGGATCGGAAACTAACTTGAGAGCTGATAACATATTTCAGCATCGATTTGAAGATTGACAGCATGTTCAAGAACCGAAAACTAGTTTGGGGATAGAAAGCTAATTTGAGGACTGACAACATGTTTGAGGAACGGAAACTGGTTTGAGGACTGACAGAATGTTTGATGGCCGAAAACAATTTGAGCACCGAAAACGGGTTTGGGTAATAAAAATTACTTGGAGTATCGAAAATGGGTTTGGTACCGAAAATGAGTTTGAGGATAAAAAGCTAGTTTGAGGACAAAAAATATGTTTAGGTTCTAAAAGCTAGTTTAGGGAGTGACAACATGTCTGAGGACTAAAAAGTAGTTTTGGGAAAGAAACTTAGTTTGAGGAGAGACATGTTTTAGAACCCAAAATGTCTTTGAGCATGGAAAACAAGTTTTAGAATCCAAATCGAGTTTGTTAATCGAATATTCGAATACATAAGGACTGACACATTTTTAAGGTCGAACAACAAGTTTGTGGATTGAAAACAAGTTTGAGGATCGAAAACAAGTTGGAGGATCGAAAACAAGTTTGAGGATCGAAAACAAGTTTGAAGACCGAAAACATGTTTGAGGATCGAAAACAAGTTTGAGGATCGAAAACAAGTTTGAGGATCGAAAACAAGTTTGAGGATCGAAAACAAGTTTGAGGATCGAAAACAAGTTTTCAGGATCGAAAATAAGTTTGAGGATGAAAACAAGTTTGAGGAATGAAAACAAGTTTGAGGATCGAAAACAAGTTTGAGGATCGAAAACAAGTTTGAGGATAGAAAACAAGTTTTCAGGATTGAAAACAAGTTTGAAGATCGAAAACAACTTTGAAGATCGAAAACAAGTTTGAGGATCGAAAACAAGTTTGAAGATCGAAAACAAGTTTGAGGATCGAAAACAAGTTTGAGGATCGAAAGCAAGTTTGAGGATCGAAAACAAGTTTGAGGATCGAAAACAAGTTTGAGGATCGAAAACAAGTTTGAGGGTCGAATACAAGTTTGAGGATCGAATACAAGTTTGAGGACTGATAGCACTTTTGATGGCCGAAAACTATTTGGGGATCGAAAACAAGTTTGAGGATCGAAAACAAGTTTGAGGACTGATAGCACTTTTGATGGCCAAAAACTAATTTGGGGATCGAAACCTGATTTGAGGCTCAAAAACTTAAATGAGGATTAACAACCGAAAACTAGTTTAAGATCGACAGCTAGTTAGTTGAGGACTGACAACATGTTTGATGATCGAAAAAAATTTTAAGCACCGAAAACGGGTTTGGTTGCTCAAAATAAGTATAGTATCGAAAATGGGGTTGGTACTGAAAATGAGTTAGTTCAGAACTCAAACTTGATATCGGTCCTCAAACTCGATGAGTTAGTTCGGAACTCAAATTTCTTGTCGGTGCCAAAACCGAAGCATACTTTGGGGACTTGTTTGAGAACCAAAAATTAGTTTAAGATACGAAAACAGTGTATATGTATAACGAACGTGAGTTCGAGAGGCGTAAAACAATTCAAGGTTCCAAATTTCAACGAAATCGGGTAGTTAATGAGCCTTATATGGGTTTTACCCCGTAAATCGGGAGATCGGTCTTTATCCAAATATAGTCCGATCTACAACATATTCTGAAGAGAGGTTATGAACCGATTTAGACCATTCTTGGCACGGCTATTGAAAGTACAAAACAATCCGAGATCGGTTTATATGGGAGCTATATCCAATTATGAACCGGTTTGGATCATTCTTGAAAAAGTTATTGGAAGTCTGATTAGACCTCATGCGAAATTTCAGCCAAATCGGGTAAGAATCCGAGATCGATTTGTATGGCACCTATTTCGAAACATGGACCGATATGGGCCACATGTATGCAAAGATAAATTTGAATATAACTTAGCCAAGACACGAACCTAACATTTGAACAAATATAATTTTTTTTTATTCTTTTAATAAAAAATATAAATTTTTAACAATTTCCTAACTACAATTTTCTTGAAGAAAACTGTATAAAGAATTTATATGCACCATAAAATGCTAACCAAACTCTCAAACCTCTAAGTAAAACATATATCTTGACGACCTATATGACCCATCGACTTCGAATGTCAAGACGTTAACAAAGTCCCACGAGTTTTCATGATCACACAAACATCTAAACCATTTTAAAATATTGCGTTTTCTAGTCCGAAAAGAGAGTTACAACAGTCAACTACTACAGGTTGCGATAGTTGTTTGATACACCGTATCTTATGCATGGCAAACAATTTCAAGTATGACAATAATTGAAATTTATATCCGTTGGCAATACACAGACAAAAGCAAACGAAAAAAAAAAAATGATAATGACCAACAAAGCAAAGCAAAAGATAAATTCCATGAGAGAATAATGGATGGCACACAGAAGAGAAGAAGCAGTGGTAGCCACTGTTGCCACTATGGGTTACTGTAACAAAAACTCCGAAAAAATGCCATGGTCTGTGTGTGTGCGGTGTGTTCTATGACAATGTTGCCGCTGTTGTTGGATTGTTTTTTTTTTTTTTTTTTTGATTTGTAGCATTGTACAGCGGCCATAGTGGTTGGCAGCATTGGTTGGTTGGTTCATTTGTATGGTTCTCGGCACTCGTAACCAGTGCAGAATGTGTTCCGCATATATTTCTGGGTGTAAATAACGGGAAACCCGCAACATTTGTGCAAGTTGTTCTCTCCTCTATGTGGTGGCTATTGTGACGATGGCGGTGGCGGTTGCAAAAAAAAAATTACACAAAAATAGGGGAAATGACTGCATCTCCGTTACAAGAAATGCTCGCGCCATACATACGATATGCCAGGCAGAGCATGCAATTACCAACAACCAAGGGAAGCGCAAAATGTACCACAAACCATCAACATTAACATCGACAATAGGCTTATCGCTGTGCTTCTTAGTTGTTGGTCTCAACTGCATTACAGCTGCCATCTACAACTTCTGCAGCCGCAGCCTCAGCAGCAGCAGCAGAAGAAGAAGAAGAAGCGTTGCAGACAATTTGTTAGTGAACTTAACCGTGCACTTAAAATACTAACAGACTTTGTAGCAAATCCTTGATTACTTTACGATGGCGGTGGAGTAGAGTTGATGTTATTTTTGTTTAATTTTCTGCACAATTAGGAATTTCAGACAGGGCAAAATGCACTTTCTAGGGCTCACTTCCGATTTTGCTGCAATTTGTTATGTAGATTTGGCTAGACCCCAGGAACATGAATCTGAAGTTCGTCTTTGGAACAAAGGGCCGCGGGGAAGTGCTTCAACCTAGACTATGTGGATAGCAAACGAAAGTTATTAACGAAAACGAAAATTACAGCCAAATCGGATAAGAATTGCTGGAAGTGATATCAAAACATTAAGTGCGAAATTTCAGTCAAATCGGACGAGTATTGCGCCCTCTAGAGGTTCAAGAAGTCAAAACCCAAGATCGGTTTATATGCCAGCAATATCAAAACATGGACCGATATAGCCCATTTACAATCTCAACTGACCTACGGCTAGCTTTACTCCTTCAAAAGTTAGCGTGTTTTCGACAGACAGACGGACGTACAAACGGACGGACATGGCTAGATCGACTTAAAATGACAAGACGATCAAGAATATATATACTTTATGGGGTCTTAGACGAATATTTCGAAGAGTTGCAAACAGAATGACGAAATTAGTGTACCCCCATCCTATGGTGGAGGATATAAAAAAAGAGGTAAACATTTTCAATGAAATGGCTTAAATTGCAAAATCCGGTTTAGGATGGAATACCCACTAACATGCAGATGGTTGGGCAGAAATGATTACAAAAATTCCCATAGAAAATAAATTTTGACATATTTTTTGATAAAAAAAATTTGGCAAAATAAAATTTGGGGACATTTTCCCACAGGAAAAAATTTAATTGAAATTTAAAAAAAAAAATTCGCATAAAAATTAAATTTGCATTAAATTTCCCATAGAAATTAATTTTGACAAGATTTCCCATAGAAAAGAAATTTTGACAAAATGTCCAATAGGGAAGAAATTTTGACATAATTTTTCATAGAAAAGAAATTTTGGCAAAATTTCCCATAGTAAAGATCTTTTGACAAAATTTTTCACAGGAAGGATATCTTGACATAATTTCTCATAGAAAAGATATTTGGACAAAATTTCTCATAGAAAGGAAATTTTGATAAAATTTCCCACAGAATAAAAATTTTCACAAAATTTCCTATGATAAAGACATGTTGACGAAATTTCCCATAGTTAAGAAATTTTGACAAAAAAATTATCCATGGACAAGAAATTTTCAAAAAATTTCCCATAGAAATGAAATTTTGACAAGATTTCCCATAGACAAGAAATTTTCAAAAAATTTCCCATAGAAAAGAAATTTAGACAAAGTTTCCTATAAAAATCAAATTTGGACAAAATTTCCCATAGTAAAAAAATTTTGACAAAATTTCCCATAGTAAAGAAATTTTGACAAAATTTCTCATAGTAAAGAAATTTTGACAAAATTTCTTATAGTAAAGAAATTTTGACAAAATTTCTTATAGTAAAGAAATTTTGACAAAATTTCCCGTAGTAAAGAAATTTTGACAAAATTTCCCATAGACAAGAAATTTTCAAAAAATTTCCTATAGTAAAGAAATTTTGACAAAATTTCCCATAGTAAAGAAATTTTGACAAAACTTCCCATAGAAAAGAAATTTTGACAAAATTTCCCATAGACAAGAAATTTTCAAAAAATTTCCCATAGAAAACGAATTTTGACAAAATTTCCCAGAGTAAAGGTATTTTGACAAAATTTCCCATAGAAAAGAAATTTTGACAGTTTCCTATAAAAATCAAATTTTGACAATATTTCTCATAGAAAACAAATTTTGACAAAATTTCCCATAGAAAAGAAATTTTCAAAAAATTTCCCATAGTAAAGAAATTTTGACAAAATTTCCCAGAGTAAAGGAATTTTGACAAAATTTCCCATAGAAAAGAATATTGACAAAATTTCCCATAGAAAAGAAATTTTGACAAAGTTTCCTATAAAAATCAAATTTTGACAAAATTTCTCATAGATAACCAATTTTAACGAAATTTCCATAGTAAACAAATTTTAACAGAATTTCCCATAGTAAAAAAATTTTCAAAATTTCCCATATTAAAAGAAGTTTTTGACAAAATTTCCCATAGTAAAGAAATTTTGAAAACATTTCCCATAGTAAAGAAATTTTGACAAAATTTCCCATAATAAAGAAATTTTGACAAAATTTCCCATAATAAAGAAATTTTGACAAAATTTCCCATAATAAGGATTTTTTGACAAAATTTTTCATGGTAAAGAAATTTTCAATAGAAATGAAATTTTTGCGAAATTTTCCATAAAAAAGAAATTTTGAAAAAATCTCCCATACATATAAAATTTTGAAAAAATTTCTTAGTGAAATGAAATTTCACAAAAATTTGCCAAAGAAATGAAATTCTGACAAAATTTCCCATACAATGGAAATTTCGACAAAATTTCCTGTAAAAATGAAAATTTAAAGAAATTTCATTAAGAAATGAAGTTATGACAAAATTTCCCATCGTAAATAAAATTTAAAAAAAATTCCCATGGAAATGAAGTTTTCATAAAATTTCCCATAGAAATGAAATTTTGACAAATTTCCTATAAAAATTAAATTTTTACACAATTTCCCATTGTAAAGAAATTTTGAAAAAATTTTGGTATAGAAAATCAAATTTTGACAAAATTTCCCATAGCAAATCAAATTTTGACAAAATTTCCCATAGAAAAGAAATTTTGAGAAAATTTCCCATGGTAAAGAAATTTTGACAAAATTTCCCATAGAAATTAATTAAATAACTTAAATATCCCATTGAAATGAAAATTTCCCAAGACAAAAAATGTTGACAAAATTTCCCTAGACAAGAAATTTGACGAAATTTCCCATAGTAAAGAAATTTTGACAAAATTTCCCATAGAAAGAAATTTTGACAAAATTTCCCACATTAAAAACAATTTTACAAAATTTCCCATAGAAATTAACTTTAACAAAATTTCCCATAGAAATGAATTTTTGACAAAATTTCCCATAGAAAAAATATTTTGACAAAATTTCCCTAGGCACGAAATTTTAACAAAGTTTCCTATAAAAATCAAATTTTGACAAAATTTCCCAAAGAAAAGAAGTTTTGACAAAATTTCCCATAGAAAAGAAATTTTGACAAAATTTCCCATAGAAAAGATATGTTGACAAAATTTCCCATAGAAAAGATATGTTGACAAAATTTCCCATAGAAAAGAAATTTTGCCAAATTTCCCATAGAAAAGAAATTTTTCCAAATTTCCCATAGAAAAGAAATTTTTCCAAATTTCCCATATTAGAAATGAAATTATGACAAAATTTCCCATTGAAATAAAATTTAAAAAAAATTCCCATGGAAATGAAATTTTCATTAAATTTCCCATAGAAATGAAATCTCTCATCTTGACTTCTTTAGCACCTCGATCTTGATTTCTTTAGCCCCTAGAGGGAGCAATTCTTATCCGATTTGACTGATATTTCGCATAAGGTGTTTGTTTTGACTTGCAATAACTGTGCCAAGAAAGTCCCAAATCAGTTCACAACTTAATATAGCTGCCATATAAACCGATCTTGGAACTCGACTTCTTGAGGCACTAGAGGGCGCAATTCTAATCCCTCTTACCCGATTTGGCTTATATTTCGCATGAGATGTTTTTTTTTTTTGACTTTCAATAACTGTACCAAGAATGGTCTAAATAAGGTTATAACATGATATAGCTGCCATATCAACCGATCACGGATCTTTACTTCTTAAGGCACTAGAGGGCGCAATTCTTATCCAATTTGGCTGAAATTTCGCAAGAGGTGTTTTGTTTGGAATTACAATAATTGACCCAAGAATGGCACAAATCGGTTTACAGCCAGATATAGCTGTCTTATCAACAGATCTCTGATCTTGATTTTCTGAGCCTCTAGAGGGCGCAATTCTTTTTCGATTTAGCTGAAATTTCCCATGAGATGTTTTGCATTGACTTCCAATAACTGCATCAAGAATGGTTCAAATCGGTTCATAACCTGCTATAGCTACCATATAAACTGATCTCGGAACTTTACTTCTTATGCCGCTAGAGGGCGCAATTATTATCCAATTTGACTGAAATTTTGCACATGGTGTTTTGTTTTGGCTTCAAATAACTGTATCAGGAATGGTTTAAATCGGTTCGTAACATGATATAGCTTCCATATAAACCGATTGCCCGATTTGACTTCTTAAACCTCTAGAGGGCGCCATTATTTAGCTTAAATTCTAAACATGGTATTTTTATGACTTTTAATAGTCATGACAAATTTGGTCCATTTTGAAAAGTCATTCAAAGAAGGTGTCACATGCGATCCATGGTGGTGGGTATACGGCCCGGCCGATAATGGACAATAGTGGCAATGGAAATATGAAGCCATTAAACGACTAATGCCATCTTCACCTAATTTTAAGGACATTTGTACTAAATCTTAGTTTAATATGTAAATATTCTTTTCCAATAGGGCTACCACTCCTTTTCCTGGCATCTCATGGAAAAAGTGTGGCTTCTTTGGTAACTTTGGGTTATTTATTTGCTATATTTTAATTATTTTTAATTGCATTTTAGTTTCCATTAAGGAAGGAAATTCTATACATTAGGAGAAAACCGCAAACATGACACCAGGCTGCTGCAAACAACTTCGTGGCAGGGCTGCTGCTGCTGGTGTTGTTGATGCTACTCTTGCAAGATGTGTGTTCTTTAAGTGACAATTTTGTTGTCACATTGCCACCACCATCACCACCACCACCGATAGGAGAAGCCTATCAGGAAGAAGTAGTAACAAAATAAGAAAGCTTAGAAATGAGCTGTTTTTGAGTTCATATTTCCCTTGGAAATGCTTGTCATTTAATCTGCATTGGTTTGTGGCTTGAAGTTCGTTTCTGGTCTGAATACGGCGAAAAGAAGGCTTCTGCTAATTCTGTCCGCAAGAATGCCATTTGCCATTTTTCTTTCCATCCTCTTAGCTGATTGCCAAGCAGGGCTCCATCCATGGCTTTTGGTGCCATTGGTATGGATGCTTGTTGGTTGTCGCATGACTGTTGCGGCTACAGATATTCGCCAAGATGAATGTTAGATGTCAGTTAACAGTTATCTTGCGAGCGTTTCTCCAGACCACCAACATGCCAATGCCATGGTTTTTGCTATTGTTCTTGTAGCTGGCATAATTAATATTCTTGTTCTTGTTTTTTTCCTATTAATTTTTGTTGTTGTTGTCTTCGCTATCTAACACAAGTCTTTGGTGTTGTTGTTTTGTTTTGGTTTTCCACGGAAGCCCTTTTTTAGATGCCAGTCACAAGCAACCAGTTGCATGTTGTTGTTGCCAATGGCTGATGGTGGTGGTGGTGGTGGCAAGCGGTTTGACGGTCTTTGCCAATGTCTTTCTAACACAACCTTCAAGGAAGAGCAGAGCAGGGCTAGCTTTCAAACCGCAAAAACGCAACAGCGACAAAAATCATGTTAAGCAGCGAGTGAGAGAATGAGTGTCAAAGCACTCGTCAAAGAGAGACAAGAAAAACACCGACATCATTATGAACAACACCATAATCATCGGTGTGATCATTGCAATTGTAGTTCGTTTGGGTAACGGGGCGCGATTTAGGGCACAGTACAACGGAGGGCCTTAACATAACATAACATAACATAACATAACATACCATAACATAACATAACATAACATAACATAACATAACATAACATAACATAACATAACATAACATAACACAACATAACATAACATAACATAACATAACATAACATAACATAACATAACATAACATAACATAACATAACATAACATAACATAACATAACATAACATAACATAACATAACATAACATAACATAACATAACATAACATAACATAACATAACATAACATAACATAACATAACATAACATAACATAACATAACATAACATAACATAACATAACATAACATAACATAACATAACATAACATAACATAACATAACATAACATAACATAACATAACATAACATAACATAACATAACATAACATAACATAACATAACATAACATAACATAACATAACATAACATAACATAACATAACATAACATAACATAACATAACATAACATAACATAACATAACATAACATAACATAACATAACATAACATAACATAACATAACATAACATAACATAACATAACATAACATAACATAACATAACATAACATAACATAACATAACATAACATAACATAACATAACATAACATAACATAACATAACATAACATAACATAACATAACATAACATAACATAACATAACATAACATAACATAACATAACATAACATAACATAACATAACATAACATAACATAACATAACATAACATAACATAACATAACATAACATAAAACATAAATTAAAACATAAAAATACAATTAAATAAATAATAAAACAAAGTAAAATCTTAAAAGGCCTTTGGGGTTTTCCTTCTTGTCAGTCCTATTCGTTGCCCCCTTGGTGTGTAATTGCATCTGTTTTGTTGTAACTTAACAACAGCAAAAACAATCATAACCCATCACCACAGCACATTGAAAACTGTAATTTCCTTTTAATTTAAAGCAAAAAAAATACGAAGAAGAAAAAAGTCATGAGCCTTCTTTTGCGTTCAATGGTCGTCATAGTACAAAACGGCTGAAGTGATAAGATTTCTTCACGTCTCTTCTTGCCATAGACGGTGTGTTTATGTTACATGGTGGCAAATAATGTGAAGCAAAAGCTTGGGAGTAGGGAAAGGGATTTGAAAAGAGTTTTATGGAATTTTGCTAAAAGTTCAATGGCGGTATGCACATACATACATACCACACACATCTATCAGTTTCAGGCGGACGGGAGCTATGGATGGTTTGGTAAATGATACCTTCACATTCATCTGAGCATGCAGCAGCGCATATTAGAGGAGTATGCAATTATTTGTACCTTTTTTTCCTTTTTCCCCTGCTCATTAAGGGGAAAATTGCTAGGGCTCATTAAGTTCTTCAGTCAACTGTAATTTAGCAACAGAATCTTCTGTTCTGGATTGTCATAAGAATGGAGAAATCGAAACATTTAACGTTGATGTTGTTGTATGAGGTGTAGTTGGTGGCAGATGTAAAGTAAAGCAAAGTTATGGAACTGTATCCCTATTTGTGAACCAATTTGGGAAATTTTTCGAACTGGGCTTGATTTTTTGACATTATTGGCTCTGAGGACATTATCAAAGCAAATAAAAAATAGGCACAATCTCAGCAATCAAATCTTATATGCTCTTACAGACTAACACTTCTCCGTAATTTAGCTCTATACACCGACATTAAGGTGTCTTTTACCGCCTCGAGGCAAAGACATCACTATTATGTGTCACCTTGTTGGACACACATAGGTAGTTATGGAATATTGCGAAGTATCTGTAGTCTCCAAGGTGAAGGAAGCATCATAATGCCTTATCCAATTTTATTTTTATCTAAAAAAATTAACTACAACCCAAAATTCCGCATGCAAAAACCGAAAATCCGGTTTTAAAATCCGAATAACCGAGTTTGAAAATTGCGAACCCGGGTTTAAAAACCTAAGAACTTTCTAAAAGATAAAATTTGATAAAATTTACTTAAAACTCAAAATGCGGGTCTCCAAAGCCGAAAATTTGAATTGAAAAAGCAGAATAACCGGTTTTGTAACCGTAAAATTCGTATATGCAGGTTTAAAAACCCAAATGATCGGGTATAAGACTCAAGAACAGATTTAAAAAAACAAAAACTTCTTAAAATACATATATAGCCGTATATCTCGTATATGCAGGTTTAAAAACCCAAATAACCGGGTTTAAGACTCAAGAACAGATTTAAAAAAACAAAAACTTCTTAACATACATAACTAAGAAAATGTACGGAAACGCATAATCCGGGTTTCAAAAGCCAAAAATTAACTAAAACCCGGATACAAAATCCGAAAATCCGGTTTCGATATCAGAATAACCGTTTTAAACCCCGAAGAACCGTTTTTATTATTTTACAACCGGTTGTGGAACTCTAATATCTAGGTTTAAAAATTGGTTTTACAACCTTTTATAAAGGATTCAAAACTCGAACAAGGGAATTCTAAAACCAATAAACCGGAATTAAAAACCGGAGAAACCAAAAACTTCTAAAGCAATATATTTTTAGTAAAATTTACTAAAAACGACAAATCCAAATTTCGAAAACCGAAAAACCGGTTTGAAACCCGAATAACCGGTTTGAAACCAGAATAAACGGTTTAAAACCCCGATTTTACTACCGTATATAATTAAACTCTTTTATAAACGTATAAAAGAACCGTTGCGAAAAAAAAGAAACACTTCTTTAAAGATGAATTTTTAAGAAAATTTCAAAGCCGAAAGTCTGGTTTTAACATCCAATTAACCAATCGAAACCCAGAATAACTGGATTTATAACCTTACGACCGGGCTTAGAACTCGAATATCTAGGGTAAAAAACTGGTTTGGCACCGCGGTCGTGTCCATTTTGGACATGAGCAAATTTTTAACACAATTCAATTTGCTGGGAAGCCCAACTTCGCCTCGGCCTAATATTTTTACTTGTTGTTCCTTGATTTTAAAACTCTTGTGAATCATCTCTCGAAATAAAAAAAGCCCTTTTAACCCATTATGGTCAAATATAAAATATCAACAGGCCATAAATAACAATTAAGTAACGAAAATTACAATGATTTCAGCGGTAGATAAGCAAACGAAAGTCGTCACCCCACTAAGACTTGTTGAGATAAAAAACTATATTTTAATGTTTAAGCATCTGGGGGCCATTTAAGTTGGCGATAATCCCAACTAATTACAATAAATTTATACGATTTTATGGGCAATTAAAAAAGGCCATTTTCATAATGATGAATTTTAAAACGAAATACACCAAAGTGGTTGCGCTTGGTTGGTCAACGGTTGTTGTCCCCATCTAACGGCTGATTATTGCTTACAATTAAATAAAAATTTTTATATCATGCAACATTTATTTGAATTGTTTTTTATCAAGAATATGTCAATGAGTTGTCATCGCCCATGAAACGGCACTCAATCGTTGCAAGCCTCTCATATACTTTCCCCATACACTTGAGAAAGCAGAGAAACTTCAATGTAGTGGGCAGATAATTTGATATTTAGTTACAAAAAGGGTTTTGCTTTTCTTTCTTTTTTCCCCCAACTTGCATTGAATTTCACTGAAGAGCCCACAAGTTTCCATGGAACTTAGGAGGAGATGCATACATATGCAGATGCAATGCCATTCATCATCCATCGTCGGCATCGCCAACGCCATCACCATCGACGACCTACAGGAAAAATGCTTGTTGACACATGTAAACAGATTAGAAAGAAAAAAACCCAAGGCTACACCGTTATGGGGGAATGCCTATGGGCGGGAGAGAGCAAGCACGCAAAAGTGATTTGGAATGTCATCTGCGATAAACATCTCTACGTGCTATCCACACTAAGAAGTATTTCACAATAAAGTGATGAAAACGATTTTATAACCTACTTTACAAAGAGTATCTTATCTTACACACAAACAGTCGCAGCCAGGCAGCCAGGCAGTCAGTAGTCAATCCGTCACTCAACTACACACACACACACACATACATACAACCCTCAAACATTTGTTGACTCTCGCCTAAGCATCATAGATAGTTGAGATGAAGGGGGCATCACATGATGTGTATAGGCTCTGAATGAGATTTTGGTAGCCACCACGCATGTTGTTGTATGATGTGTAGAATGTAAACAAATTGGAGTTGATTGAATTAAATGGATCTTTCACTTAATGCCGTTTATTTGTCATAACAAAAATCTACTTAACATGGTTTCAATTTTCAGAACAGAAAAAAAATGAGAAGAATAAGAATAATGAAGAAGAAGAAAATACACCCACATTTAAAAATCTTAGCTAACTACGAGGATAGGGCAAAAAATAATAAAAAAAAAACACATAAATGGAAAAAAATTAATACAGGACTGTGCCTAGTTTAAAGGTAAGTGATAGCAAGTGATATATTCAAATTCATGTTTTCCTGCAGATTCTAAGTGGAAAACTCTGGACCTCTGGTTTTCTACACAAGTAAAAAGAAATAAAAAAAAATCTTTTGAAAATCATCATTACATCAAGTTTCTGAGCCCATATAGGACTTAAAATCTTGTGAAAGGCATTCATTAGGGGGTAACTGATCAAGGCAGCCGGTGCCGGAAGGTTGTTGGCCTAGTTGTTAAAGTATAGAGGTGACATGCTAAACTCTGGACCTCTGGTTTTCTACACAAATAAAAAGAAAAAAACTTTTGAAAACCATCCGTACATCAACTTCCTGAGTACATAACGGACTTAAAATCTTGTGAAAGACAATCATTAGGGTGTAACTGATCAAGGCAGCAGGTGCCAAAGGGTTGTTAGCCTAGTTTTTAAAGTACAGTGGTGACAATACAGGCATATGTAACACAGAACCCATTCTCTGTGCTTGGAACCTCAGACATGGAGACATTATTGAGTCCCATTGCTGCAAGTCTCTATAAGTTGTCAAGGTCAAGTTGTGAGAATCGAAGAAGACAATCCAGTTGTGAGAATCGAAGAAGACCATCAAGTTACAAAGTCATTAAAGGCTGAAGTAAAGGAAGAAATATACCAAGCGAAAACCCGCGAGCAAGGTGGCTTTTTTAGCTATGCTATGTTGAAACTTTTAGACTTTGTTGGGATAATTTTCGTTTCAAAATTAAATGGAATGTTGAGATGTTTCGACTTAGATTTACTTGCAATATTCAGGTAGTTAAAAACGATCGTGTGATAAAAATTGTGCACTTTATATTTCAATATCAGAAGGGGTTGTGTGAGAGATTGCCCTGCCACTGATCAACCCAAAGCGGCATCTAGGGCAATCTGATAATATGGCTCCCGAATGCAAGGCAGAACGAATCTGACATAAAAATACAACGTCAAGTGTTTGGGGGTCATCATGACAATGAGGATCTAACAAGTGGAGTACGAAACTTACTTTGAAATATGGATTTAACTTTTAAAGACGTTTACCCCAAAAGGCACCACGGACATGTAGCCTAACTATTACAATATGAGACTCAAATATAAGGTATTTGAGAATTGAGTAGGAATTTGACATCGAAATTTTGTGTCAACAACCTCAAGGTCCACCAAACCTGTTCGAAAATGACTGTTGCCGATTTAGGAAAATGTGAGTCTAAAGGAAAGGGTTTTAGGAGTAGAGCACGAACGTAAGTAACATTCAAACATTTAACAAGTGGCTGTGAGTCCGCCTTATAGCTAAGTTGACATGTAGCCCAATAATGGCAGTATGGTATTCAAACGAAGGGTATATGACAGTAGGGTGAAAATTGGTTACGTCCACGTGTAAAAGCTCTTAACAGTAAGAATGGTAAGCACCTGAAATATCTATATAAACTCAAGTTCTCGTCTCCTTCGGTTTGCACCAAACGGACATATAACCCATTAATAACAATATGGGGCATACATTAAAGAAGAGGGTTACTAGTCCTACAAAAAATAAATGAAAATGAAAAAAAAAAAAACATTTTGTTTTGTTGTATTTTATTTTATTTTATTTTATTTTATTTTATTTTATCTTATCTTATTTTATTTTATTTTATTTTATTTTATTTTATTTTATTTTATTTTATTTTATTTTATTTTATTTTATTTTATT